>NC_140078.1:58295786-58523206 GCF_964194135.1 Talpa europaea
ACATTGAGAATGAATCCTGTATTTCTGGCTGGGCAACGGGAGAGACAGTGTATGTCAGAGAGGCAGGTAATTATGGGGGACGGGCAACCCTGCTGCATCTGGGTCACAGTGTCTCACAACCTCTCTCTCATCGTGGTGCTTCATCTCCATGTCGGTATACACTGAATGACAATGCTAGAGAGATGATGCTGTGGGGATAATTTGAAAGGTGTCAGATAGCAAAAGCAGCAACACATTTTTATTGAGCACTTACTATATGCCGGGTAATGAGTTTAGCGCTGGGATTCTAGTAAAGATAATTAGATCATATTCCTGCCCTTTTGGAAAACTGAGTTTAATAGTGGAGACAAACAATAAATAATTACAATTACTGTATTAATTATATTTGCTTCTGTGATGAGTACCACACAAGTAAGGCAGAGAGAGCTAATCAGGTTTGGCTGGAAGAGGAGAGGGGGCAGGGTCAAGAAAGAATGAAGAGAGAAAGAAAAATTTAGGAAGGTTCCAACAAATGAAATAATGTATGGAGGGGGAGAGAGGGAGAGAGAGAGAGAGCAAGTGAGCGAGGGAGCGCGATATTCTTTTCCTGGCAAATTGGGGGATACAATGACCCATGCCTAAAATGGGGTATAGAGAGGGTCCTGGCATATCAGTACTTTATTCTTTTTCCTGTATGTAGGTATCTAAATTTTTTATTTTTTATTTTTTTAAAGATTTATTTATTTATTTATACAAGCACTGGGTACAGTCAGAAGCGCGGGAGGGTGAGAGAATTCACCAGAGCCAGAGCAGGGAGCAGAACAGGCAGAAGGACCGAAGTACACTGCTGAGGGGAGCAGCGGGCGGCAGGAGAGGTCTGCGGGCCATGTGGGACCCTCCTCCGGTGGCCAGGGAGCAGCCGGGGATTGAACCGGCGCCACAGAGGCCGCGGGGAGCCTCGCAACCCAGCGATCAACAGCTGTGCCACCGGGGAGGCCCTAAATTTTTTTTTTTATCTCTCTTTATTCTTAGAACTCATGAGAAAATAGAATGGATTAGGTGACTATGTTACTAATGAAGCAGAAATCATGGAGGAAGAGGGGCTGCAAACTGGTAGAAGCAAGGAGGGTGGTTTATTGGATGAATTTTTGACTTCATAAATATTTCTAATTCTTTCCTTTTAATTTTAGTGCTTGGATCCTTTGGCTGGGGTAATTTTATTTTATTTCCTTTTAGTTTCCATTAGTTCCTGAGCTCACTTTTTGACCAGAGCTATAGAAAATGGGCCATATATTAACCAGTTTCTTCAAGTCACCCTTGGAAGAGTTTTATCCTTTGCATTTCCCCATTTGCCTTCACTAGAGGATATGGGTGTCATTCTTGTCCTGGGTAAGGAAGGAGATGAGCTTCATTTGTGAGAAACAAGATTCCATAATGAAATAGTCTTGAGGCACTGGGTACCCTGCCTGCCTGCTGTCCATTCTAGTATGTATTTTGGTATGAAGACACCCACCCTGTGATTCTTTCTTTATTTTTGTTAAATCTTTTTAAGTCTCTTTTCTCATCTTTATTCTCTTTGTCCTGCCAAATCAGTGTCTTTTATCATGTTATAAGTTCCTTCTGTCAGGTACAAGAAAAATAGGTCTCACAAAGAGCTCAGTCCCAATCAATAACTTGCTTGGAAGGAAGAGAAATAAAAAGGAGCTTTTGAATCTTTTGCATTTTCTAGATACACTCAGCTGAACATTAATTTGAGGCACCATTTTAGAAAGGAGAACATGGCTTTCTTATCTCAGTGGGTTCCCTTAATGTCAGGTGTGTGCACATTGTTCTGAAATTGGGAGTTTCTTCCACAGTGGTTCTGGGGACAACTTGATTTATTCTATCTTGGAAATAAAATATTCTCCCACTTGTATGCTTTTGCTATTGCAGAGTTAAGGCAATAGCTTCTCTGTCCAAAGACAGAAAATCATAAAAAGCTTTTAGATTTGTTTTGAAACAGACTAGGTACCCTAGATTTTACTTCAAGTGTGTGTGTGTGTAGTGTGTGTGTGTGTTTGTGTGTGTTCGGGGAAGGCAGAGGAAACAGTGCTATTTAAAAAACTGGACGGGGAATTCATAATTCCAGGCTAGAATCTTTGCACTGCCCCAAAATAGATGTGTTACCCTGAGCACATCATCCTGCTATCTGGCTTCAGTTTCTTCATCTGTGAAATGGAAGTAAGAATGATTCCCACCCAACTCCATCAAAGTGCTGGCTTGAAGACGTGAACAATTGCTTTCTGTGTATAAAGAGATTATTATTAGAATTACTGTGACTCCTCCATGGGTTAATCATTCACTCATTGGTTCATACACTCAGTAGCAATGTGGAGTCAGTGACTGGACTTGCTGGATGTGGAGAGACTGAAAGGGAGGTGGAGGTGAATGGTGGTGGGGTATCAGTAGGGTAAAAGAAACTAGTGTGTCCTTGATCATGATGGTGTCTAAAGGAAGAAAGAGGTGGGTCATTCAAGAGATGAGACAAAGTAGACTGATTAGATCCTTTATGAGGAGCTAAAACTGAACCTTAAATAATTCAAAAACAAGATGAGATTTTGTGGACAATATTGAGAGAACTGTACTCTGAGAAGGAATAGGTTGGGGCTCAAGTAGGAACTTCTGTTTGGGGGTTTTGACTCCCCAAAGGGGCACAGTTAGAAAGACAAAGGGACAAGTTGCTTTGCTGCAAATGATTGCAAACTGTCAAGTCCACGGTTGTTCTTTAACACATGACATGAATTTCTTAACTTCCAATTACTTTAAACAAATTCTCAGGGTGTGGCAATAGCAGCCTCAAAATCCTGAAGGAACATAAACCTTGTATCATAGTTCAAAATGATGTTTGTGTTTTATTGAAAAAAAGGCTGACTTGGGATAGAATCAAATATCTGTGGAATGTGTTAAGACAGACTCACAATGGAGCTAACACTTTCATTTGAAACTTGCACTTTCATTAACAGAATCAGAGTAAACACAGCAATACCAATCCATGCAATGGAGCTTGCATGAATCTGCATAATGGTAATAGGCCTGCTGCCTAATTTATTCACAGTTTTTTTTAAATACTACTGAGTGACAACTGTACAGCACATAGACACCAGTTATGTTGTTTGAAAATATAACAGCAGAAAACACTTTTTGGAGACTGTGATTAAATTGAATTAACTATAATAAGTATGTCTACTTTCATTATAGTCTGTAATTCTAGATTGTCTAGTGTACCTTTTTTATGAAAGAAGTTAATACACCATTATTATTTCATCTAAATAAAGGACACACAATTATGTCACTTTTCATTCACATAGCACTGTGCATTATCTAACCATAATTGGGGGAATCATTCATTTTTAAAATTTCCTAAGTATTCATGTGTTTGATGAGCATTTGTTTTTACCATATGCTAGGTGGTATTCTAGGCGTGGGCATACATGGACAGGCAGACTGGGTAATTTCTGCCTTCTGAATAGGGAAGGCTGACACATTACCCAAAATGAAAGAAGCAAGTAAATAATTGCAAGTTGCCACATCTTGCAGGATCTGGTATGTTGTAAGAGGGATTTGGATTTTGTCTAAGTGTAATGTTGTAGTCTTGGAGAATTTTAGACAAGGTAGTATTGAGAACAGATATTGGTTTAAAACTATAATTTCAATACTTTGAAGCATAGATTGTGCTGAATGAAATAACCAGTAAGTAGAATAAAATATACTTAACTTCATTAGTCATTAGGGAAATACAAATCAAAACTATAATGAGATAACACAATGCACTGTCACTTCACATCTACTGGGAAGTCTATAATCAGAATGACAGATGTAATAAGTGTTGGCAACAATCAGGATCCTCATACATTACTGGTGCAAATGTAAAAGTGTAGCCACTTTGGAAAACAGTTTGGCAGTTCCTCAAAATGCTAGCTATAGAGATAACTGTAAGACCTAATAATTTGATTCCTGCACAAGACAAATGAAAATATATGTTCCCAGAAGCACTTGTACATGGATGTTCATAGCATTGTCTCCAAAGTGGAAATAGTACAAATGTCCATCAGCTGAAGCATGGAAGAGTAAAATGTGGGATGGCCATACAATACAATGTCATTTAGCCACATTTAGGACAGGAGCACTGATAGATACTGTAAGGATGAGTCTTGCAAACATTATGCCAAGTAAAAGAAGCCAGTTAGAAAAGATCATGTATTACAGATTCCTTTGATATGGAGTATACAGAATAGGCAATTCCACAGAAAGAGAATGTAGGTTGGGGATGGGAAGGGGAGTGGTGGAGATGAGGACTGATGACTCACGGGTATGGGGTTTCATTTGGGGGAGTAAAATAGTGGTGATGGTTATACTACACGACTCTGAATATACTACAAACCATTGAATTGTATACTTGAAGAATTGACTTCGCTGGTATGTGTATTACTTCTCAATATAATTGTTAAGAATAAGAAAAAGGGTGACCAGTAAGAATATGGATTATGGGACTGACCCCTCTTTCTGCTTCAAGTCAGAACTGGTCAGGCCTCTGGCTGCGCTCGGGGGTGAACGCGCTGAGCATGTGCCTGCTCGTGGTCTGGGTTTCTTCCCCATCCCTGGAGACCTCCAGTACCAGCCCTCCAATCTATCCTCTGTTCCTTTGATCCAGTCATGCATTCTTATTTCTACTTGCCTATGTTCTGTTTTCCCTTCTATTTCTATTAAAAATTTTTATTTTTACTTCTTGAAACTCCTTGGTTGTTTGGTCCAAGAATGTATAGTCTTGTTTTCCCTGGGCCTTTGTATATGTGACTTGTGCCTCTGTAAGAATTCAACCAAATAGCCAATTAAAAACCCACTTTTAAAAAAAGAATTTTTAATGCAGTAATATTGGTTTATAACAGTGTACGTTTGAGACGCACAGCATTGTAGTTGCATGTCTGTATATACTACATCATGATCTCTACCAAAAGTCTAATTTCTATCCTCCACCTCATAATTTTTCCTAGTTTTATCAACTGCTGTCCCCCTGCCTCTCTGGTAACTAATCTTCTATTCTCATAATCTAAGTGAGAGATTTTTTTTTTGTTTTGTTTTGTTTGTTCATTTGTTTTCTTTTTTTTTTAAAGCTTCAGATGTATAGCTTTGTATTTTGACACCTGTACATACTACATTATAATTACAACTGAAAATCTAATTTCCACCTATCGACAAATATTTGACCCTCTTTATCCATTTTACCTATTGCCTCATCCCCTTACTGCTCTGGTTAATACCATTCTATTGTCAAATCTAAGGATTTTTTTAAAGATTTATTTTATTTATTTATGCATACAAGAGCTGGGGTGTAGGCCAGAGGTATGGGGGGGGTGTGAGAGGATTCATAGAAACAGAGTGGGGAGCGGAACAGGTGGATTTACTGAAATACACTGGTGAGGGGAGCAGCGGGCGAGTCAGGAGCGGTTGCTGTGTCATGTGGGTTGCTCCCTGGCCAGGGATCAAACTTGAGCTGCAGTGGCTGCAGATAGCTTCATAGTGTGGGTCTTAACCTCTTGCGCCACCAGGGAGGCCCTAATTAGAAGGATGTTTTTGTCTTGTTTTGTTTCTTTATCTTGCATGTGATTTGAAATTATATGGTAGATATTTGTGTTTCCACTTGACTTATTTCACTTAGAATAATCTCTACAAGGTCCATCCATGTTGTTCCAAGTGGCATAATTTTATTTTCTTTATAGTGAAGCTGTATTTTGTTGTGTATTATAGTTATGAATCACTTAAGGACTTTTCAGTCAGTACTGGATTGCATATATGACAGTCATCTCAATAGCCTACCCTCTACAGCAAAGGTGTGTAGTCAGCTGTTCCAACTAGGTTTGTGTAATTGCAATCTCTGATATTAGCACAAGGACACAATTGCATTGGGACAATTTCTCAAAATGTCTCCCTATTACTAAGCAATATGTGACTGTATAACTCAGCATATTGGTACATATCTCTTTTTGAATAAGTGTTTTCAATATTCTTTGGGTCGATCAACAAGTGGAAGAGCTGGATTATATGGTATTTCTATTCTTAATTATTTTGAGAAATCACTACACTACTTTGTATACTGCTTCACCAAATACCCACCCACAACATAAGAGAGTTTCCAACCCTTGTTTCTTGTCTTTTTTATAATAGCCATCCTCTTCTGTGTGAGGTGATAACTCATGGTGGTTTTGATCAGCATTTCACTAATGAAGTGGTGGTGAACTTCTTTTCATGTGTCTATGGGCTCTCTTTTATGTCTCTTTGGTGAAATGTTTATTTAGATATTCTACCCATTTTTATTCATTTTTTTGTTAAATGTACAAGCTGTTTACATATCTTGGATGCAAATTCTTTGTTGAATCGATAATTTGAAAATAATTTCTCCCATTTGGTACATTGCCTCAGAGATCCACTTTGCATTCATATGGCTTTCTCTCCCTCTTTCTCTCCTTTTCTCCTTGCTCCTTCTTCCTTTTCTGCCTCTCCTCTGCTCCAGCTCTTGTCCCCTCTCCACTTCCATCCTTTTCTAACAACCAGAAGTTTTCTCTGCCACCTTAAAATCTCACACATCTCTTGTCCTATTTAGTATCTTTAGGTCTGCTCACAATTGGTTTCCTATGATAGTTGCATAATAGAGGTTCCTCTTTTTTGAAGTCCAGAAATGGCATTTCTATTTGAGGTTATTAAATAAAAAAATAAGATTAAGAAGATAAACTTTAAAAATTTATCACACATTTCCAAAGAAAATGTTCTGTAAATAATCAAAACATTTTCCCATTTTCAATTAAGTTTGCAGCCAAAATGTCCAAATGCACATTATTCTGTACAAGAATAAAATGAGAAAGACAAGGAAAAAGCCTGGGAGGTCTTATAGTGAAGATATATAGAAGAGTCATTATCTGGCTAAGTAAAAATAGCTATGTATGGAATATATAATAACTAACTAGTAGGGTTGTTTCATGAAAAAGGAAATACTCAGATAATGTTTATTGCATTTGAAGCATTGTTATGGTTACTACTATATGTTGAGATATGACTTCATAAAATTTACATGTTTCTCAGTGCAATATATAAAGATAAATATATGAAGATAATTTTAGAAGATATATGAACAATTTCCATATATTATCCATATTTCTAAATCACAGTTTTGTAAACTGATGTCACAGTATTGTATTTATATAACATTATTTTTATAATTATATATATAATTGTATATATAATTATAAAGTAATATAAATAAGTAAATATGTACACACACACACCCACATATACTTAAATTGAGGTAGCCTTGGATTATAATACTATGTGTGATTCCAAGGCACAGGAACTTGCCCCCTCAAATGCATGTCACCAAACCACGCCACCACCAAGGCACCCACAGTGCTCCACCATTGTTTCCCCTGCCCTTTTTGATTTCCACCTTGCCCTTCTTGTAGCCTCAATTCCCATCAGAGTTCTAATGTTTGTTATAAGTTTGTCTTTTTTTCTGATCCTTTGTTCTGTTTCTCTATATTCTACACATAAGTGAAACCACAGATGTTCCTCTTACAGAGGTTCACCTTATTCTTAATACAAAGTTTCCTTCTTTCAGACGTCAAGTTTTGCTGGAAGTGTTAAGCAGTATGTATGCATTTTTTTCCCGTAAATACACTCAACAAAATTTTCCAATAAATATTTACTAAGTACTTTACTATGTGCTGGACGCTATTTCCCAGTGGGTTCCTAGGGATGTAACAGGAAACAAGACGGCTAAGATCCTAGACATTATTCTATTTTTTTTAATAATTTTTTGAGATTTATTTATTTATTTATACAAGCACTGGGTACAGTCAGAAGCACAGGAGGGTGAGAGAATTCACCAGAGCCAGAGGGGAGAGCAGAGCAGGTGGACTGACGAAGTACACTGCTGAGGGGAGCAGCGGGTGCGGCAGGAGAGGTCTGTGCACCATGTGGGACCCTCGCCGTCAGCCGGGGATCGAACCGGCAGTGCAGAGGCTGCGGGCTTTTTGCAGCCCAGTGCTCAACTGCTGTGCCACCAGAGAGGCCCTCTAGACATTATTCTAGATCAGAAAATGACAAGTGTGCTTCAGAGACTTAAAATGGGGAATGTGAGAAGAGTAAGGAAAAAGCTTCTTAAGATTGAATGGCCAGGGAAGGTGTGTGAGAAGTCGTTTGAGTTGCATTTGGAATAACAAGAAGAATCATAGCAGCTTTCCAGGTAGGCGGAAGAGTTCTTGTATAAGCTCTAATGCCAGCAGCATTTGGATCAGGGGAATCTTTCCTGCGACTAGAGTTTGGTTGGCAAAAGAGGGAGAGGCAGCATCAAAGTTGAAGAGAGAGCCAGGGACTTGATCTTCTGTGAGTTGCATCAGTGTAAGGAGTTGATACTCACTATGATTCCAAGCAGAAGCCACTAGAAGAATGTTTATAAATTTGCTGAGTTTGAAGACTTCATGTATTTAACTTTTTGACCTATGAAATAAGTAACATACCAGTATGGAAATGGAAAATGAACAGAAAGCCAAGATGAGTGTTGAGGCTCTTTCCTCTAGCTGAGTATCAAAGTGATAAACAGTGTAACACACAAAATACTGAGCTTCCAGTGATAGAAAGACAGCATATGTGGAGCTGCTGCCAGAGGTTGCATGCTAGGTATCACGGGCTTCATATTTTCGTACAATCTACTTCCAGCTTAAAGGTAATAAGAAAGGAATCTTTTCTATCAGAAAGTTTTAAAAGCCCTGGCTATAGCCACAGAAAAGAGAATGTGGATATGATAGTGGAACTGAGAAAAGATCCTCTTGGCTAGAGAGACAAAGAACTGCAACATCACACATTCTCAGCCAGAATTTTAAAAAGCAATTTGGAAGAAATAATGCGTTCCAGTAGAGTTCCGACGAGTAGACCAAAAGCTTGAATAATATTTGTTATTTTTTGAGTATTGGATCTTGTACTCCTAGGAAATTATCTTAAGAAAAAGATAATACATCTGCACAAACATTTAGCTCCAAGAATGTTGTCATCATTTAAAAGTAGAAAACATTCAGAAAACTTTTACATATCCAGTGATAGGGGAATGGTTAAATGAATGTATTAGGCACAGTGTTGGTGTAGAAGAATATAAAAATGACAAGGGTATTTTCCCATGAAATATGGGTAAGGGAAAAATATGACATTTTCCCAATAATTGGTAGTTAAGCAGAAACAGATGAGGTTATAAAATACCATGTATACCTTGGTCTTAGTTCTGAAAATGTATATTTAGAAGGAAAAGTGGGAGAAAATTTTTCTAAAATGTTAACAAAGTTTATCTTTGAGAGACTGGATAATAGAACTTTTGATTTTCTCCCTTTTCATTGATTTTTCTCCATTTTAATTTATTTATTTTCTGAACTTTCTAAAGTGAACATAAATAAAATAAAGTAAATCTGTTAAGTGCTTTACCTAATCTTAAATAAGCTTAATGTTTACAGCCACCCTCTGAGAGAGGTACTATTGCTATTCCACTTGTTATTCATAAAATTGAGGCCCAGAGGTGTTAGCAATATACTCAAATCATATACCTAGCAAATATTGGGGCTGGTTTAGCCTCCCAGGCTATCTTATGCCAAAGTCCATCCTTTTAACTATGATACTGTGCTTCTAGCAAATGCCTGAACAGAAAATAAAAAGTTTCTCTGTTACCATAGTGTGAGAACTCTTTTCTCAATTTCATTGTTTAAAGATTATCACCAATTCCTCAGTGAGGAGTGGCAAGAGACTGTTGTGTCTTTTATTACCATTTTTATAGAATGTGGATTTCCTTATAGGATACAGATTTCATCATTTCCTATGAACCGCTCAAGTTTTGTGATTAAAGAACACATCTGGGTATTCTCATATGTAGATATTTAGACAAGTGGATCATACCAGACTTTACGAGTCAAGATTTTGATGTGTCTCCAATAAGAAAAACCAGATAAGCCAGCTTCACCTAATTCTGTCTTAACTAGGTTTCTATCTATCTGGGCTTGCAATGTGCTTCATCACTTTAACTTACTTCATCACCTTGTGCCAGTTGGTATGGACTAGCCCTTGTCATGTATGTTTGTAAGACTAGACTCTATT
Source organism: Talpa europaea (assembly GCF_964194135.1). Taxonomy (NCBI): domain Eukaryota; kingdom Metazoa; phylum Chordata; class Mammalia; order Eulipotyphla; family Talpidae; genus Talpa; species Talpa europaea. Next base: position 58,305,927 of record NC_140078.1, read on the forward strand.
TTAAAAAGACGAGCACACAGTAAGAGGCGTGGAAAGAAGACTTTATATTGGGAATGAATCTGGAATGAAATGTTGACAGAGGCTGTGCTGAGAGTTGCCCATAATTATGACAACAGCATGTATCATGTATCATATATTATTAAAAGGTGCTTGGTAAGTGCCAGACATTATACTAAGCACATATAATAAGCGTTATTCCCATTACTCTTCACAACAAATTATGAGGTGTGTTTTTTTCTCCCTGTTTTCCCGACTTTATGCAGAAGTTGACACATAGGGAGGTAAATTGCTCAAAACCAGGCAGACAGCACTAATGCTTTTAATCACAAGGCTATTTTTGCTTCCACAAAGGCAAACGGCATCTTTCACAAGCCACTGTCAGATCTCTGTTTCTTCCCAAATATAAATCCTCCAATTATTTTTTATTACTGTTTAATTCTACTAGTTGTTGAAGAAATTAAGATTTTTTTTCCTTTGTGTAAGCTTTCAACATTCTTTGTGCGTGAAAGAATCTTTTCTCTGCTAGTATTAAAAACTCTTCATTGAAATGCTAGAGTTCCTTTGGCTACCCCTGAGGATTCATGATCCTGAGTTGAGCTGGCAGAGGACGTGACGCTTCATCAGCAGGGATTCTGGGCGAAGTCTGATCATCGAGAAATGATTTCAGTAGGCACCGAGTCAGACTGGTTGGGAGCTGTTGGATTCTGACAAATTCACACCTTTTGTTATTTACCTGTCACAATGGTTTACTCTGGATATTCCCAGACAACAGGGCTGACATCCTGGTTACGCTGGCATCTGAACATGACTGAAAGGCTTTCTTGCATCTGTCCAGCCTGTCGTCCACACAGCATCTGAGGCTGCCACCACAGGAGAGCCTGTCAGAGCCTGAGGATTGGGCTCTTCCGCCTTCTGGGAGCTCAGAGATCTGTCGCTGTGGGGACAGCCCCTCTGTCTCTGCCTGCTGCTTGCCACAAATCCTAGGTTGTCAGCAGTTACGCTGTGTTCCTTCAGATTGGAAGTTCCCATTTGAATGCATTGTCACTTCAGCTTGGGTCATTTTCAGCTAGTGTAGAACATGGCACCTTTTCTCCATTGGCATTCTATCCTGAGCTCCACTCTCCTGTCCTGAAAAAAATACACTCTTTCACCTTGCTGTTTAACATGTATTATTACCGCGTATATAACCTCACTTTCAGCATGACTTCCCCCTTTAGCCTATTCTTTAATGAAATTGAATGAATAACCCCCCCATTGACATAAAAATAATCAGTGTTCATTTTAAAAAGTCAATAAGGTAAAAAAGATAAAATGAAAACTACATGCAAGGAAGTGGCCAGAATTTACGATTGTTGTTATGTGTCTTCCCTCTGTGATGGCATATATTCCTATTATCTTATGGGCAGAAGGTATACAGATAGCTGCACAGCCTGGAAGTTTTTAAAAGTTGGCCACAACTTTAGCTGGTTAGCCATAGAAGAAGGATATGTCTGTTTGAGATTGTTGTTTAGGTCAACACTTATTTTCCCCCTTTGTAAAAAAAGGTATAATTTGAATACATTATGGTGCACGAATATTCAGAGTACAGTTTGAGAAATTCCTATATATATGGAGTCTTATCTAACTGCCACTAAAATCAAGATGGTCTGTTCACAGTGCTCCACAAAACCAAGATTTCCCTCATGGGCCCTTCTCTGTCATTAATCCTGTTCACCTCTAAGGAAACCACTATTCTGACCTATATCACTGCTAATTTTGTCACTTCTTAAACTTCATATAAATGGAATCACACAGTAATTACTCTTTGGTGTCTGATATCTTGATCAAAATTGTATCTGTGAAAGCCATCCATTTCATTGAGCTCAACAGTAGTTGTCTTTTTTAACAAAATAACTATAGCATCTCTTATCTGAATATATCATAATTTATTTTGTTGATGGACAGTTTTAGATTGTTCCCAGTTTTTAGACTTTTATGAATAGATTCTACTCGGAATAAGGTAGATGCCTTTGTGATTGCATCATCATCCCAATTTTCTCTCTACCCAATTCTGCCTCCTCCCCTCCCTCTAATGGCACTTGAAGCATTCCTTAATGACTTTCTTCTTCCATGGGAATAATCGCAATCTCACAGTCCACTTCCTGAGAACATGACCCACAACAACAAACTGACGGAAATGCTATGTTCAGTTGGTTGTGTCATTTTGTTTTCCTCTAAAACTTAGAAAAATCAAATCTTAGAAGTCAAGGTTGCCTTGACCAGATCCCTGGTCCCAATGGGGGCAGAAACTGGCATGCCGGGTGCACTGTCAAATTGAATTATCACGGTCAGAGGTAATTTTCCACCCATGAATAAGCATTCTCTAGATTTTTAGGTGAAAGCTTCATGTAAAATGAGGGCTATGATGCTTCAGGAAGTGTAATCTGGCTTTGTATGTACAAAAATGAACCGGAGGCGAAATCTGTTTGGACGATTACTTCTGATATAAATGAAACAATAAGGCAGGAGGGATGTGATAGCCTTTGTGAAGGAAGGCAATGCAGTTGGGGCCATCAGGCCAGGGATAAGGTTGTGAATGCTGAAAATGGAGAAGTTATTGACAACCCCGTGCTCTGAACCCAGATGGCTGGGATTACATTTCTCGTTCCATTCATTTGGGCTTTGGGGCAATGGAAAAGAGAGGACAATGGAGCATGTTTTTGAAAAGGAGGTACATCAGAAGGAAACACTTGCGTGGGGGTAAGGAGATGTGGAGTTCAGTTTAAGAGCATGGCAGAGCATAAAAATATTCATCAAAGAGTAGATGATATGACTCTTTCATGTGTGAGGAGGTTAAGATAAAGATTTGGCAGTCATATCATGTATTAGTTATCTCTTGCTACATGTAACAACTTACGCCGTATTTTTGTAGCTGAAAATGACAGCATATTTATTATTTCACTGATTCTGGGGATCAGGAATCCAGGGGCAACTTGCCTGGATCTTTTGGCTCTGGCTCCCTTATGGGGTTCCCTCTCCACGCTGCATTGGGAAGTATTCTTGTCAGCTTCCTTTCCGTCGTTGTTGGCAGGACACACTTCCTCATGGATGGTTGGGCTGAGCTTCAATTCCCCCTGTCCCATTGACCACCCTCATTACCTTGCTGCGTGGCCCTGTTCATGGGGCAATAAAGGACACTGATGCAAGGAACAGAGAGAGGTCAGGAGAGAGAGCATGCCTCTGAGCAAAAGCCAGCAGGGTGGCAGTCAGACTCCCCAGCCACCTTGTGGTGAACATGACATCACATGGCCTGGGTTGTGTTTGACTCAATAGAGGCAGGTCATTAGGGCCCACGCATCCTCATGGAAAGGGGGTTACCGAGGGTGACAGTCCCAGAAGGCAGGGCTCTGTCAGAAGATGTCCCCCACTTCTATAGAAAGTAGTATTTGAGGACATGTTGTTGAAGAATGCTCTAAGCATTTTTTGCCACCTAGAACTTTGTAGTTACCAGCTTCGCTAAGAATATTAGAAATGTTTTCCTTTGATAGAAGGCCATATGTCTGTCATTGGGGGTGTTTTTGGCATTTACTAATGTACTCAGTAACTTGATTTGAAAAGTGAACTGTGTAATACTGTATAATTTCAAACACTTTTCTAGCAAAAACGGATTACCTTCAATTAGACTGATTTAAAGTTGTAAAGATTCTTGTCAGAAATAATTTTTAAGTGGATGTGTCAAGATAAAAACAGCAGTTGTCAAGTGAAGAAAGCAGTAATTTGTGCATGTGCTATCTGGCTTATGAGCAAGTGGGTCTTTAAATACTAACTGAGCATTTGTGCTTACAATTTCTTTTATAGAAGCCATTCTGGCACTTAGGGATTCAAACTGTTGGAATGCTATTGTTTGTGGTAAATATTTGTCCAATGACTAGGGAATTAAATTTGGTTCCTACCCTGTAATATAGACAAAAGCATCACTAAGAAGAGAAAGCATTTAAGCAATTCTGTTCACCAATTGGTCAAACATGTAGCATGAGCAAAGCCTTCTGGATGATTACAGAGTGGAATAATAGTAACAATAATGAAGACCACTCTGATGAAAGCAATAGGTGACTTTTAAACACTTGAAAAAGCTTGAATTCTGTTTGCAATCTTTTTTAGGCTATGAATTTCCTTAGCAAGCTTTTGTTATTGGGCAGTGAATAGGAGGGCTTTTGGCTGACCTCTACAGCAGGGCTTCTTAGTTGTGGCACTATTGACATTTTGGGTCACATAATTCTTTGTTGCTGGGGCTGACCTGTGCATTGTAAGATGTTTTGCAGCATTCCTGGCTTCTACCCACTAGATGCCAATAGTTTTGTTCCCCCACCCCAATTGTGACATTGAAATATGTTCCCAGATATTTCTGTATGTACTTGGAGATGAAGAAAGGGAGGCAAAATCACACAAGGGTATTAGCACAGTTTTTGAATTAGAGAATTCCAGATTAATAAGATGCAATATTATATTACTTTTATAGATTGCATTTATAAATATGGTGCCTTTTCTCTTAGTCAAAAAAGCAAAATTCCATATGCTGTATTAAAGATTGTTCATTCTACTATTCATTTAGCAATAAATATTCATCTAGTGCTTACTGTTTGCAAACAACCTTACCCAAAATTTATGAAAGGTACAGAAAACAAAAATGGATACAGATTTTTGTTCTTAAGAAACTTGAGATCTCAGAGGAGCTGGAGTAGGGTTTAGGCCATGTGTATGAATAAAGGAGTGCTACGTTTGACAAAAGAAAGAGATAACATTTTACAGGCTATTTTAAAGGAGAGGATCTAGTTTTCCTTTGCAGACCCGTAATGGTTTAGAAGTTCATCTGTGAGCTGGGATTCATGGAGCCTGAGTTTAACAGGGTGAAATTGACCTGTAGTTTGAGAGTATGAGATTAGATTTGGAATGGGACCTAGATCTCTGGAACAAAATGTAAAATCTCCTGGGGATAGAAGAGGGCTGGAAACCTAGCAGGAAGACAAAAGTTCTCAACCAGAAGTAGCAGATGAAAGAAGCATATTAAAGAACACCAAAAAAAAAAAAAAAAAAAAAAAAAAGGACAGGCCTCCCTTGGTGGCGCAGCGGTTGAGTGCTGGGTTGCGAAGCTGCCCGCAGCCTCTGCAGCGCCGGTTCATTCCCTGGCCGCCTGCGAGGGTCCCACAAAAAAAAAAAAAAAAAAAAAAAGGAGCATGGAAAAGATTCCTGAACCAGTGATAAGCAGCACCTGGTCCCATTTGTGGGCCTCAGCTAAGGAGCCCAAGTTGCAAAAGGGGCTGTAAGAGCACTAAATTGGTTTGATGTGAGGGAAGCCTTCCAGGGGGGTCAAAATGATACTTCTCTTCGGTGGTATCCTGGAGCTCAGCAGTGATGTATGGAGAACAATTCATAACCAAACCCATGCAGGGGAAGACTAAGTATCAGAGGGTCCTGCTTCTGTGTGCGGTACCACTGATCTGTGTGCCCAACATCTCTGTCGTTAGAGCTTTGTTGTTTAGGTGAACCTTCCCCCAAAATGAAAATGCTCCCAGAGGTGGCATTATAATTCAGAAATCTACAATAAAGTATATTCCAAAGATTCTTAGTAGGTATTAGTTTGAAGAGTTAAATCAACAAGTTCGTTTTGAAATAATAGGTGAAGCACTTGTCAAAGTCTTTTTTTTTAAAGATTTATTTTTATTTTTCCATACAACAACTGGGGTGTAGGCTAGTGGTGGGGAGGGTGAGAGGATTCATCAGACAGAGTGGGGAGCAGAACACGCGGATTGGCAGAAATACACTGCTGAGGGGAGCACAGGGCCAGACAGGAGAGGTCTGCTGTGCCATGTGGGTTTCCTGGCTGGGGTTCAAACTCAGGCCACAGTGGCTGGCAATAGCTTGATAGCACTGAGACTTTAACCCCTGCACCATCAGGAAGGCTCAGAGTCTTTAAGGAACATCATTATTCTCAAATAGAGGGGTATACTCTGAAACACCTCCCAAATTAATTTCATCACATTAAATGAATTAAATCCAAATTAATTTTATACTGTCAAATCTCATGAGAACACAGCTTATGCTACATGCTTTGTGTAACTATGCCTGATTATGAATGAGTTTGAGAAATGAGTGACTATTGTCAACTGTCTGGACTTTAAGTGAATAGAAGATAACAGAGAGAATCTATCAACAGTGAATATTCATCGATCTTTCCCCTGTCATTTGCTACAGAACAACCTGACCTTGCCAGCTTGGCCATACCACTTCCACTCTACCAAATAGCTTTCTATTTTGACCACCCATCTCTTGGGCTTTATTGTATATCACTGTGGATGGTGAAGTCTTGGAGATGCTAGCCAGTTACCTTAGAAAGGTCAAAGAGCAAGTGGTAGGATAAAAATAGGGGAAATGCTAAGGGGGAAATGAAAAGTGGACAGGTGTTGAGAGCAGGAGAGTCTGTGCTTGAGCAGGGCTTGTGGCTGACCTGTAGAACAATCTTTATCCATTTTAAAGTTTGAGAAAGAAGGAATGCTCAGTAAGGGAGCATTTTTTCTGGGTGTTCAAAAAGTAATGCTTAAGTTAGTGAGTTTCTCATCAAGCTATGGTAAACATTTATGTTGCTTTTTATTTACTTGTAGTTGCTAAGATGAATTTCTTCAGTATGAAAATGAGATGAAATGGGGCTTTGAGATGGTATTCAAAAGGGCTGTCTTCCTAATGGTTATTATTGGGCATATTTAATGGGAAGTAGAGGCCATGGTTAGGTGAAAGAAATTCAGAGTATGTGGGTATCCTGGAAATAAAGACTTATGGGATAATTTTTAATGTTATTTTTGTCTTCCCACACTCCCGCTTCAGAACAGCCAGCACCCCCTTTCTTCTTGGAACTGTTCCTCTTCCACTCCACGTGATTGAATGGAGTTGCTGTTTATAGCCCTGTGGCCCTGGGAATGAGCACACAGAGCAGACCTGATCACTCATAGTAACCAGTTTTCACTGCTGGCAAGAAAGAGCATGTGACCCTACTTAGACCACTTAGAATCCTGCCCTGTAATTTACATTAAAAAATGACAGTACAGAGACATGCTGTAGTGACTAAGCAGAGATGGAAGTCTCCAGTAGGCTTTAGCCAAACTGCTTTTACCATTACACCCCTCAACCTGACCACTAGGAAGGAAAATCTATAGAAAAGCAGGATACCTGGTAGACTCTGAGTGGGAGGTGGAGGGAAATGGTAAACATAACATAATCACTTTGTCCCCATTGCTGCATTCCTTGAAGCCAGCTTACTCCTGGACTTACCAGAACCAATCATCATTACAGTTAGCTAAGCTAATTTTAGCTTTGGTCATTTATAACTGAAGGCGTCCCACTGAAATATGTGGCAACAGTCTGAGTGCTGTGAAGACAGATAGGTGCAGATGGCTGTGATGAGGGAAAAAGTCCATGAAGATGGACAGACACAGCATCACTGGAAAGTTTCTCATCAACTCTCTTTGCTTAGAGCAGAACCTGGTGGGTAAAAGCGACAATTGTAAAGTGAATAAAAATGAAAAATTAATTTCTTAGTCTTGTCCTGACTTGTCTGCCCTCCTGAGATGACAAGGCAGATGAGACAGGAGCCTTGGATAGTGATTGGATTTTGAATTACTTACATTTATTTTCTAAAGAGTGATCCTTTTCTCCTCATCTGCTCTGTCTCATTGCTGCAATCACTCTGCTGTATTTGGGTAAAAAACAAAACCGGTCCACAGTTTGTTATTAGTTGCTTGTTTCAAGGATTTCTTTTTGGTTAGGAGCGGTTGTGTGCAAGAGGAAAATATGATGCTGCTTCATGAAAGAGCTGAAGCAGCATTCGGGCTGCTGATGTGCGTTTGATGACACAGCATGGAGCCCACCCACCTCCGCCGAGCATGATTACTCATGTCATCAATGCCAGACTGCGGCCTTCACTGTGCTAGCATCCACAGATTCTTCTGTACTCATCCGTCCCCATGTATTTCTTTTGGAAATTTGATTCATACTGTACAAATTAATGTCTCACTTTGTGTCTGTGTGAGAGGCAGTAACTAAGCAGATGATGTGCTTTGAAGTAGGAAGCATTGGCATTCTTGAAAGAAAGGACAAATACTATATTGATTTTTCACTGTGAACGTGAAGACAAATGAGAAAACCATATCAATTTGTTCTTGTTATTTATTTTTTTAATTTCTCTATCCTTCTGTTAAAAAGAAAATTCTGTGTAGCTGCTGCTGGTCTTAGCTTGTCATCTCTCTTCTAGTTCCTTTACATCGATAGCATTGATATAGCTTAAACTCAAGCTGAATTAGAAATCCAGTTTTAAAACAACTGAACTGGGAAATTAATTTACCCTTTGATGGAAGTGCATGTGCATGAGGTGTGCAGAGAGGCATGGCTTAATGGGAGGAGGGGTGGCAGTAAACTTGTGGGGCTGCTTGGCAAACTCCTTATAAACTTAGCAGGGAACTAGGGAACCTCTAACCTTTTCTGCCTAGATAAAAAGGTCTTGAACTTTTTATCACATGGGAACTTGATAAATAATTGATTTTTAAATTGGCTAATTCTACCATGCATTACTTGAAGAACCTTTGGGTGTGTAGCCAAATGAATGGAAGTTATGCAGGAAAGTAATGATAATAATGTCAACTAATATTGAATACTGATTAGGTGTAAGACAGTGCTTGAAACATTCTACGCATGTTATTGTTTAATCGCCTAACATTATGAGACTGTCTATGTCTCAAAAGAAGAAACTGAGGGCCTTCCCGGTGGCGCAGCGGGTTGAGCACAGTGCTGTGAAGCTGTCTGCAGCCTCTGAAGTGCCGGTTTGATTCCCAGCCGGCCGGCGAGAATCCCACATGACACGGCAGACCTCTTCTGCCTTGCCTGCTGCTCCCCTCAGCAGTGTATTTCGGTCCTTCTGCCTGTTCTGCAACCTGCTCTGTCTCAGGTGAATTCTCTCACCCTCCCATGCTCTGGACTGTACCCCAGTGCTTGTATAAATAATAAATAAATCTTTAAAAAAAGAAGAAGACACTGAGTTTCCAAGATGGAGTGCACACAGTTAGTGTGTAAGGGAATGGGATCTGAACTCAGATCTCTGTGACTCAAGGAAGTGATTTGGCTTCAGCTAGTGAATAATAATTTGATCTGTCTATCAAGAAAATGACTCTTTTGCCAGGCTATTCCTGGAGATGCCCAAACCTGGGGCTACTGTCAGGGATGTTATAACGAGAATTCTGGTGCATTGGTAAAGAGGGTCAAATTGAGGACTCCAAGGGGAAAGGCAGCATGTTGTGGAGGGACCTAAGAATTAGGGCAAGTAAACTGGGGTCATGTGTTGTAAATTTTAGTGTCTTAATCCTAAAAGCCTTAGGCAGTATTTGACTTGCAGTTTTGCAAAATTCCACTGCCTTCACTGTGAATCCAAGTGGCCAGTTCAGGGCTGCAGAAATTTATAGGAGGTCACACATTGGTACCATTAATATGGGAAAGGTAACATGATACATTAACATGGCTGGAACTATGCTGCCTCATTAAAATAAATTCACCAACTTGGGCAATATCATCTGCCATTCATCTCTCATCTCTTTCATGTTTCTCTATTGCTCATCATTTTCATCTGGTCAAGAAAACTGGGGAATTGTCTGAAGAAACCACACATCAAATATGGATATACAAGGAGGATTTGTGCAAATGGGTGACTTAATCCTGTCTCTGGACAGAGGGGTAGGTTCAAGGACAGTTCTGTCTTTAATGGAGATGGAGGATGCAGGTCTGAATTGATGGGATTTGCAGGAAGAAGGAGGTGTGAAAATTGAAGTGCCATAGGTTTCCAAGTTAGATATGTTCGGAAAAGAGAAAATAGAATCAGGAGGTTCTTCCTCTTATGCAATGGAGCTTGGCCATGTCATCTAATCTCTTTAAGCCTCAATTGTTGTTTCTAGGAAGTGTGAATAATCTATGTTGCTCATAGATTCCTAGGGGGAGCCAATAAAACAGCATATGTGGAAATGCTTAAAAGGCTACAAATCATTCTGCACACATTGACTGTTGTGTCGAGTTATTGAGGTGAGAGGTAATTTATGGACGCAAGGACAACTTTACATGGAAAGCATGCTGTATTTAAAAATTTAATTTTTCTCTAGAATCTGAGTATCATTCCTAATAGTTGATGATACTTCCCATTATAAATAGCTACTTAGCAACTGACATTCCCCGTGTGTTGGAGGACAGTATTTCAGAGTGCTAAGAACATGCACTTTGGGGTCATACACATGTAGATTCTATTCTATGGTCTACATTTGATACCTGGATGGGCTTTGGTGAAATTATTTAATTTCTCTGAATCTCAGTTTTCTCCTCTGCAAAATGAGTTTATTAGTAGAACTGAGCTCATACACCTGATTTTAGGATTAGAAGAAATAGTACACGTAGATTTGTTAACACAGTGGTTTGTCCATGTGAAGAATTCATTACACATCATAGCAATCATTATTTATGTGTTTTAAATTTCACTGGGATCTTTTCATTTGCATTTCCTCATTTAGTCATCCTTAACATAAACAATAAGGGTAAACAGTAAGAGTTTGTGTGGGGCCTCCCCTGGTGGCGCAATGGTTGAGCGCTGGGCTGCAAGGCTGCCCACAGCCTCTGCAGCACCGGTTCATTCCCCGGCTGCCAGCGAGGGTCCCACAAAAACAAAAAAACAAAAAAACAAAAAAAAAGAATATGTGTGTGTGTGAGGTTTGATTATTTTTCCTATAACTTCATGTATCCACTTAGGTAGATTTTGCATGAAGGATATCCCCTTCGCCATATTCCCTGGGAAATGCTCTGGGAGAGGAAATCAAAGGGAAGCTTGTTGGGAGTGAAATGATGAGAGCAAATAGCATTAGGCCCCTTCAAATCTGTGACTTCCCATGGCCCCCGAGTACCCGTGACCTTACAGAGAAGTTACCCCCCATTGACCTTCCTCCAAGGCCTGCGTTATCAGTGGCCATAACCTCACTGCAGCCCCATGGGAGACCACGTTGGTGCAGCTTCCCGAAGTGAGGTGATGCTGACGCACAGCCCTCTAAGGTTCCAGACACTTCTGGGGAGGCAATGGGCACTGGACCAAGCTGGGACTCATGATGTCACAGAGGAATTTCAGCACTTGGAAGGCTAACAGATGGCCTTTGCCAACTACACAGTGAAGTCAGAAGGAATTTCAGCCTCTAGAAAGTACACTTTCACTTCAGCCTAGCACCAGTGAAAATCAGCACAAGACTCTTAGGATGTATTCTGCTAAAGTGGAGGGAAATGCTAACGGGACATCCCCTTGTCCTTAGCATCACCCTCTGTCATCCCTAAGCAGAAGGGCTAATAATTATTCTCATAGACAGGCGCATAGGCCCGCCTTCTTGGATCTGACCTAAGGGTTCTCAGCCTCCTTTCGCAAATTGAGGACTTGCTAGAGCACAAACTGTAGGGGGAGCTAGTTTGTTTTGAATGCAGAGTGTAATATGCTTTTCAAGTAAGCAAGATAAAATTATAGGAGTATTTTTAGAGAAAAATTTAACTCTTTGGGGCTTTGTGAACATGTTATAGGAAGAAGTCTTAATTACCATGTATGAAACTTAAATCTGCATCAATTTGAATCTAAATTGGGAAACAAGAAACCTACCTTCCCTATTACATCAAATAGTATTTGGGAATTTGTGGGGTAAGGATGAAAAAGCACAAACTCTGAACCCAGAGAGACCTGGGTTCAGATCCCAGCTGAACAACTTACTAGCTAAGCCGCCTTGAGCAAGCGGCTTCTTGACCCTGAAAAATGGAAACAGGAAAGCCAGCACCCCTGGGGTTATGTGGATTTAATCTGACAATACATTTCAAGCTTGACCAGCAGTAAGTGCTCAACAAATGATTTCCCATCTCCTTATTCCTCTAGAGTGTCACATATCACACCCATTCATACCTATCTATGAATTTTGCCTCCAAAATTGGTTTCTTGCTTTTTATATAGAAGATGTGATTAGGTTCAAAAAACAGGGCACATACTCAAAATTAGTTTGGCTGTGCATGTCGGCATTCTCTGCTCCTCTCTCGGATGGGAAGGTCTTTGCAGAAGTGTATTTGATGCTGTGGGGAAATGTATTAGTGCGCAAGCACAGGTCAGAGAGAAAATAATGACAGCATGGCATTTGCTTTTGTGGAGAGGTCCGACCAATGACTTAAAAATGATTCTTGAACAAAAACATATTTCCTGGATGTGTGGCCGTGGGAGCTCAGGAACTGCTCGGCGCCTTACTCAAGATATTGTGTTCTGCTCAACCTAAGCTTCCTTCAGAACCTAAAAGCCCCTCATGTACAGCAAGCCAATTTCTTTGGAATTGCTCTGGAATATATTTTATAACCCAAAATAGGGCTTACTACCAGGTCAGGGTAACTATTAGTAGTTAACCAATAATTGAAATCAAGAAAGGAAAACAATACAGCCCCACAGACGAGCAGGATCTCTGTTTCCTCTTCTTTGGCTCTTTGGGCCTGGACATCTTAAGGAGCAGTTGTATTTTCCCAGGATATCACCTTGCTAAGAAGTGGGTCTCTTAATTCCCCTCCCCCCTGCCAAGCCACATGTATACAAAAGATTTCCATATTTGACAGCATCCTAGTACTTCCTTTATTTAACAAAGGCATCTTAATTTTTCCATGATGGCATCATTGAAGTTACTTCAAGTTCACTCTTAAAATAGTTGTTACATGTAAAAGGTGTTATTAGAATAAGCCTGGAAGGAAACACAGAGACAATTACTTCAATTCCCGTATTTTATTATAGGTGGCATCTGAGGACTCAGGTTTAGTGCCCTCTCAAAGCAACACAAAGACGGACACTGAGATCAAGGCTGGGTTGAGAATTCACATTGGTATTTCCACATGGACACTCTCTGATCATGTCACCATGGGCACTTTTTTGGTAGTGGAAAGCTTAATGCATTAACAGAGGTTTAAGTGTGAGAGAACAGCACCCAAGAAACAGACCCACTGTGGAAATCCCTCACACACAGAATGCTATGAAATGGGGACCACGAAGGTCATGAAAGTTGCATTTCATAATCTTAAAATGCGGCAAAGAGAGGTTGGTTTCATAGTATCTGGCATATCTGGTACTATTTGGAAATTAAGCTTAAGTTGGTGAAGGGTTTTATTGGATTGTTCTGTATTTAGAGTATTTTTATCTTAAATTTTTTTCCTTTTATTTTTAAGATTTATTTATTTATACAAGCACTGGGTACAGTCAGAAGCGGGGTAGGGTGTGAGAATTCACCAGAGCCAGAGCGGGGAACAGAACAGGCAGGCAGAAGGACTGAAGTACACTGCTGAGGGGAGCACCTGGTGGCAGGAGAGGTCTGCGCGCCATGTGGGACCCTCGCAGGCAGCCGGGGATCGAACCGGCGCTGCAGAGGCTGCGGGCAGCTTCGCAGCCCAGCGCTCAACCGCTGCGCCACCGGGGAGGCCCAATTTTAGAGTATTTTTAGATACTAGCTCACCCCACCTCAGAGATCTGTGAGGAAGCTTGCACTTTGGGGTACTCAGGGCAGGCTAGAAGTGGACCTTCTGGCTAACCTGAGTGGAGAGAGTTATCGAACCTCATCTCCATTGTCACACCACATGAGGGAATAGGTTGGCATAACAAGAAGACACAAAGTGCCTCTGAGCTGGGTGTTCGCTGTGGTGGGGACTATGCTATACTTGAGAGCTCCCTTTCCTCTTTGGCTCTGCTGTTTTCTTAAAGACTCTACCTTATCTTATTGTCTTATAGACGAGGTAGGTAGCTCACAGGGTTCCCTTGATTGGGCTGAGGGTCGACCCAAATGGCCCTAATCAGAGCCTCTTGCCAGGGTTTTTGCAATGAGGCATAGTAATTGAATTAGCTGTCTTTGTAGAGAAAATTCAGAAAGTCATAGGCTTGTGACCTGAAGACACCATCTTAGGAACACCGTGGTAACATGTGTTTGTTAGCAGAAAATGACTGGCAAGAAATGGGGACAAATAAAGAAATGAATGGATTGCATATGCTTTCTCTTCTAGCTATAAGGGAGTACTTGAACCTGACTTTTTCAGTGTTACTGTAAGAAGAATCCCACGGTTCCTTGTTGGGGTGCAAGGAGAAGGCCCACTGTGATGCAAGTTGGGTTTCCAGTGCTTGTGGACTTAGGGTTTTAAAACCTGCACCAGTTTTGAAAATATGCCAATCAGGTTTGAACCCACGCTGGAGCAAGGGGAGGAGTGTAGGGATCCTAGAAGCTGGAAAAGCCAAGGAGCAGATGGATTCAAGGACAGACCTCTCGGTGACACTGGCCTGGGAAGATCTTCACTTGAGATCTCCGAATTGTTTTTCTTGGATCACAGATTGCTACTCCTGCCTCCAGCATGACTAGCATAGCTCCTGATCACCACTCCTGCCCAACCAGCATCACCTCTAAGAGCTGACTGCCATGGCCTGACCCTCCTGGAGTGTCTCCTGCTGCCAGCTGCATGGTCCTCCTGCACCTACTCTTGTTTGCCTCATCGGGCTTGTGCTCACACCACCTCTAAGAAGTGTCTGCAGCTGCCTGACCTGTACCATTGGCTTGTGCTCGCACCACTTCTAGAAGTGTCTCCTGTTGCTGCTGCCTCAGGCACTGGCTGGCCTGGCTTCCATATCACTGCTACTGGCTGCTATGGTGCTGCCTCAGCACCACTGCCCATGAATACTGCCAGTTGTCACCTTGCATTGGGTCTTGGTCCGTGGCTTATCCGTGTGCTGCCAGCTTTATACCCTCAAGATGTCTGGTGACCTCTTCATGAAAAGCTTTTGGTTTGGACTGCAGGACACTGGAGACACCCTCTGGGATAGGATGGATGGCCATTTGTGGCCTGAGAAATTCTTTCCTATTTTTTCTCTCTCTCCTGATTTACCTCTCGTAAATAAACCCTGTTGTTATTCTCTAAGTTTGAGTCATGTCCTGCAATTTTAAGTCCATGGTGAGGACCCATGGACCATGACCTTCCCCAGGTTTTCACAAAAATGGGTCCTGATATAATTTGAATCCAGAATATAGTGACTCTCAAAGCCAAGTTCTACCCTGGCCATATCTTAAAAAGGAGTTAACAGCTTTCCTTTTTTAAAAAATAAATTTGTCAGTATCAGTTGAGCTCTCAGATCTATACAGGAGAAAGAGTGGTAACTGATGCTTGCACTTGACACTGCCTGCCAGTAGATTACTTTGTTTTGCAGGATGCCCAGACAAGCTTCAAGAGAAAAGAAAAGAAGTGCTGGTTTGGCTGCTTTTTTATTGCAGTTGTTTTGTTTGTTTTTTGTTTTGTTGTTTTTGTAAGGAACATGTAAGAAACTCTCCAACTCAATTCCACATGGTGCCTAGACCCTGATCCTTCTAAAGCAAATACTTTTTTTTTTTTCTGTTCTCTGGGTGGTTCCTGGATACTGTGGTTCTAAAAGAATATGACATGAAGAGAGTTGGCCTGAGACACAATTTTTTTTAAAGTCAGCAACCTGATCAAAGCAAAGAAAAACAAACAAAAGAGCGAAATATCCAAGCTTGAGGTTGATTTCTTTTTTCAAAAGTCCCTAGCAAATTAAAAAGGAGGCCAAAAGCATGATATGGAAAGACTTGCTTGGGAAAATGTGCATCATTTAAAAGGAACCCCCATGAAAACAGAAAGTCTGTCTTCTGAAATAGAGCCCTGCTATTGACGTGTATTGGCTAGAAACAGTTTGGTTTGAACTCCTTTGTTCATTCCTGAACTAATTACTATGGACCCAGGCATGTGATGCTGTGATTGAGCAGGCCTGAGTGACATGTATGCTTCTGGAACTATAAAGATGAAGGAGGTACTACGTGAATGATGGGAAGGGCAGCACAAGGAAAATCAGGATGCAAAAGATGAGTGAATGGAAGTCAAGTAGATAGCAAATGAAAACCTCCATTCTAGAGTTCTCTCTAAAGCAGGCACTGTTTGGAATCCAGACTCCTTTAATGACATTTCCAGTGAAATTTTATTGCCCAAGACAAATATTTCTATGAGATATATAGAAAACATACATGTTTCTTTATTGGGAAATTCCACACTTTCAGGGATAGTTTTAAAACAGTGAAAATTTTAGAAAAGTGCAGGTATAAAACTGAAAATGTAGGGATTGACGAGTATGAAATCATAAACATTTCAGTTTCAGTTACTTGCTATGTGACCTCATGGTAGACTCAGGATTTCCTTCAGCATTATATAAATAATATAAATAATTTCAGAACCATAAAAACTGTAACTTTTGTGAAACTTTAACCCTTGGGTCTTTGCCTATACTCTAGGCAGAACTTTCTTAATGATAGAGGTATAAAGAAAGAACAAACTGGTTGGGGTGAATAATTAGCCCAACTGAAACAGTAGCCTCGTGGCACCCAGTGGCTGCAGGACACGACCAGCTTTGCTAACGGTTACCTCAGTGCACCAGGCATGATGGCTGCCCTTGGCACCTGCTGGACTTGGGGACAGGGCCCCAGAGCACTGGTGGTGTTGGCCTGCTGTGCTGCAGCAGCGCCCAGGTAAGCCTGGCTCATTCCAACAGCAGCAGTGGTTCCTAGCCATGCCTCAGTGTGAGCTAGCCCCATGGTCCTGGTGGTAAAACTTGCCCTGAGCCCCAGGGCTGCCTGATGCAATGGGAAAGAGGCAGGATTTGAGTTGGGCTAGTATGGGTGACTCTGAGCAGCAGCCTGCAAGCCAGCCACTCAGACTATGCTGTAAGCATCTGCACTGCCATACACGTCTCCACTAAAGTGTATCTAGTGCAGAGAGTGACTGGCCCCATTGAAGCAGGCTACAGCTGTGGCTCCCCTGAGGCCACCGCTGATGACCCTGCCCTGACTTCGGTGTAGGTCAGGTCTGAATGGGCCAGCCAGGGTGTCACTTTTAAACACTGTGCCAGGATTGTAAACTGACCAATCAGTATCAAGCTCTCAGTGGAGCAATGAGATCTGAGCTCTCCCTGGTGCCATTTAAGATTTTAGGGACCATTGAGGATTTTAAATAAATCAACCTAATTGATGCTTGTCTGGAACCAATCAAATAGCTGGTTTGTAATTAGTCCAATCATTCTTGAAAGGCAGGATCCTGAAAATGATATAAGCCAGCTTGATACATTGAGGAGACTGCTGACGACTCATGCATCAGACCCTTTGCAGACAGATTTGTTGGGACTTTGAGCTCTCTATAGACCTTTACAGAGACCTTTTAATTCCATTGCAGAGACCTGACTACTGGATCTGCCTTCTGCCTTGCCTCTAACACCATCTGCATAGAGCACTGTCAGCCTGCACCTGGTGTCACTAGAGATGTCTACTGTTGGCTTATGCTAACCCATCTTAAAGAGCAGTATAACACTGGTGTCTCTGGCACCACCTCCTGGTGACCAGTGGTGCTGACCGGCATTGCTGACTGGTGTTCGCTAGCTCTGCTGACCTGTGTCTAGCCACCTCTGAGAGTTGTCTACCACTTCTGATCTCCCGGCACCGCTCTCTTCTGTGGTTGCCTCCAGTATTGTCCATTCTGATGTCTGGGGCTGCCCAGCCTGGCTTTTGGAATGTTGCTGTGGTGTCACCTCAGCAAACTCACCTGTGATCACCTCCATCTGCCACTGTGAGTTGAATCCAAGTCACACTTACCCATGTGTGCCACTAGTTCCAGCCTCTTGTCCTAAGACAGAGCCATCTTGCACAAATAGCCTTTGTTTTGAACTCCTAGACACTATCTGGGGTAGTCAGCTGGCCATCTGTGGTCTTTGAAACTCTTTTTTTCCCCATTTTCTCTTTTGTTAATAAATCCCATCATGGTTGCACTGTGAGCCAAAGTGGTGTCTTACAATTGTGAGTACATACATGAGAATTCACAAAAAGTGACCTGTCCACCACTTTGGCACTGTTTTACAACAAGAACGGTTCTTGAAATCATGATGCTCTCTCAGAAAAAGTTATCTTAAAATAAGAAATGTATATGAGGTTGTTACCAACCTCAAATGTAAAGATTTGAGGTTGGTAATTTTCTCATTGCATTTTCTTATTCCTTTCTCAGAAAATGTACAAATAACTTATTAATTTGTAAATATTTCATCACACCTAGGAAATGTGTCTTTCCTGAGATGGATGTTCCCCCCCAAAAAATAAAGCATGTGAAAGACAAATGGCACTGTCGGATATAAACTTTGTTGAGAGAAAATAAGATGTTGGTAATGTCATTTTGACCCAACTTTCCCTTCTTCTCCAGTTTAGAAAGCAGTGAATATGCCATCAATCATATTCTCCATTTCCTTTGTAGTAAATTTTACTGGTTTTAATTAGTATATTTTGTTGACTTGATGTAATATGCAGTATTTCAGTTGAAAGGTGCTTGAAAAGCTAAAATGACATCTCATTTTTAAAGGACCTTTGTTCTTAAATACAGGAAGTTGTAAAATCTCCAATAGCAAATTTCATTACTTCATAAGTAATTCTATAAGTGATGGTATTCTACTGAGTCAATGCCCTGAACATGAATCAGGAGATTAACTATTGTAGCAAACTGTCAATCTTTACACCTAAATTATGGTGAGTAGTGAAATTTTTGTTTTGGCTTTGAAGTTAAATTACTCTCTTTGCTTCGTTATGTCAGTCAGAAAGGAGATTTTTCTTCTCAGTTGAGCTTTGCCTGATTTTCTTTTGGTGATTAACATCTCTCCCCCTATCCCAGTATGCTATTATTTTGTTATCATTCTCATTCATCAAGCTCTAAATATTTCTTTAAAATGCTGAAGGGCTTGACAAGTTAGCCTGTATCCCATTATTGATGATATTAAATAACACCTCATGAACACCCTTTGTGCAGGCTTTCTGTTAGATTTTTCAGGAAAAGGTACTTTTATTTGTGTCTTTATTTAAAAGAGAGAAGTGATTCAGAATCCCTTCATAAAGCTCTGTACTACATGTTGTTAGACCAAAAAGATATGGTTTAGAAGAAAAACAAAAGTGAATTTCTTACAGTCATGTTATACTATCCTCTGTCAATAGGTATATGAGTTTAAGTGCACACATTGGTCCAACAATGTTTATTAATTGTCTTGTTTGTATCAGTTAAAAAACAAAAAATAAAACCATCTTTCAAATAGATGGAAATTTAAATAAATCATGGCATAAGGAAATGTTATATAGTATTAAAAATGATGTAGATTTATTTGTACTTGAAGTGAAGTTCATGAAATATTACAAGATAACAGTGGTGTAATATTAAATATAGTAGAATAATTTTTGAGTAAAATATACACCTTTCTCCCATGTATCTGAAAGCATGCAAAGTGTCAATTGTAGTTACCTGTGACCAGTGATAATTGTGGGCAGTGAGATGGAGACTTTTATTTTTATTTTGACATAATCCTGCATTTTTAAAAAAAGATAAGCAGGTACAAAGATTTTAAAAACATACATGGGCAAAGGAAATAAACTATCAAGTTCTCTCATTTTACAAGTGAGAGAACTGAGCATTACAAAAATTTTATGATTTTTTTCAGTTATTTAGAGCCAGAAGTGGAATTTGAATACAGGTCTTTGGATTTCTTTATTACTCCTATATCAGAATAGCCCTCCTTATATTAACTAATCAGAAAAAAATTTTAATCATCAAGACCCACATCTTGGAAATCAAGCAGAAACAAAAACTATTATACCAATACAAAAATTTAAATTTTAGAAATTCAGATCTTACTTTTCTTCACAATAACTATAAGTGCACTTTCCTTTTCTTTAATTTTTCAAATGCTTTTTATTAGTTAATAAATAGGATAACCCCAGTTCATGACATGTGTACCTTAATTAACTGAAAGTTAAACTGAGTAATCAAATCAATCTAAAAAAATAAGGGGGCGGGGAAGAAGCATTTACACTGCTTTGCGTAAAAGTCTAATGGCCCAGCATTAGCGAAAGTCTCCATTCCACACTCAACTTTTTCCAACAAAGGTGCTCATTGTAGTGATATCTGTGAACTGATTTCACAAAGACCTTCTATCCAGGTGGGTTCTCACTTGAGCTCTGTTTCTTCTACTTACACTTGGTCTCATTCATTCTTCCTCTCCGCCTACCCATAAAATGTTTCTCTTAATAGATGCTCCAGCACCTGAATTCACCCTATTGAATCATTTACTGTTTTCTTGAAGTCCTCTTTAAATTGCAGACATTTAAACTTATTAAACTGTAGATAGTCTCTCTGCCTGTGGGATCTGAACCCTTTGAGTAGAGAGGCATGAGCATTGTCAGGAAGAAAAACAAGGAGATGATGAAAAGAATAGGGGGTTTCTGAGCTAATTTTTGATGTCAGCTAATCAGTACTATCTTCGTTACCAGTTCACCAATCTAATCTGTATCATCATTAGAGCTACCATTTATTGGTCATCGACTGGAAGCCAAGTACTGGGTAGGCATTTTACATTAACTTAGTTCTCACTACAATCCATTGGTTTAAGTACTACTGTTATCACAATTTATATATTGAGAGATTGCAGTGAATAGCCACAGATGATTTGTTCAAGGTCACATTAGCACAGGACAGCCTTACCTATTTTGGAGGACAGTTGTCTTCTCTGATGCTTCAGTCTTAGGTTAGGAAATCAGGCCAAGGGACCATAATAAGGTTCTGATCACAGAAGTGGACTCCTCCAGCACTTCTTTTCCCCAGTGTGTTCAGTTTATTAGTCTATAAGGGACCTCTTTGACTTTCTGAAAACATCTATTGATTTCCTTGTGTGGGGAGATTTACAGAGACAATTTGTAGGCCTCAGAAGCTGTTGAAACATTCACTGCTTTGTCTTGGGTAGGAAGGATGTTTGTGAAAGGAAGGCCAAGTAATGTCATCATTTGACCTCATTTGTGAAATGGATGACTGTGTTCCTGGCACTGAGAAATGCCCCAAAGCCATTTGAAAGATGAAAGGCCTTATCTTGAAACAGGTTTTCAGGAAGATCACAAACCAACTGTCTAAAATGTTAGCTCAAATAAAATGAGAGCAAAGAACTATCAGAATTTTCAAACTGAAATTTCTCATGAGAATTTTAACAGCATTTGGGAAATTACCTTTGCTCCAGACTTTGGAATTGTTTCATCTTACGTAGGGAGGGGAGAAAGTTTTCCTATTCCTTGATTATGGACTTCAAAGACATTCAGTGATTAAAGTGTTTTTCATTTTGCCCAGCTTTGGTATCAAGGCATTCCTCCTGTGTCCTACAGTCAAAATTCATGTCTGCAGCTTGGGGCTGATACTAATACAAATAGCAGGTTTGTCCTATCTTGGGTGCTTATTAAAATGTCATTCAGCAATTAGCTGAATCAAAAAAGGAACACAATACACCTTTATTCTGCCTCACATTTTCCTTATGTCTAAGTTGAGTGTCTGTTTGCTTCTTCACATTGAAGCAGCCATCGGTTACGGTGCCTGGAGTTTAAATATAGAAGGAAAAATGGTGCTCTTTAGAGATATCTGAAGGGGAATAACTTCTGCTACTTGCCATATCACCAGCTATTTTCAGAGTGAAAAGAATGGATATCTCGAGACCTGAAGTGGCTATATAACAATTCATGAAATATAATAATTACATTAAAATGTTGTCATTTCATATAATACTTTCCACAAATGAATGGATTCCACATAACCACAAAGGTTGACTGTCCGATGCTATCCTTAAAATAAATAGAAAGAGGGTCTCCCTAGTGGCTCAGGGGTTAAGTCTCAGTGCTATTAAGCTATCAACAGCCACTGAGGCATGAGTTCAATCCATGGCCAGGGAGGTGACCCACATGGCACAGCAGACCTCTCCTGTCTCTCCCACTGCTCCCCTCAGCAGTGTGTTTCAGTAGATCTGACTGTGCTGCTCCCCACTCTGTCTCTGGTGAATCCTCTCACCCCTGCCCACACCTCTGATCTACACCCCAGTTCTTGTGTGAATAAATAAATCTTTAAAAACATATATAGAGGGTCTCCCTAGTGGCACAGGCGGTTGAGCACTGCACTGTGAAGCTGTTCCCAGCCTCTGCAGCTTGGGTTTGATCCCAGCTGGCTGGCCGGCCAGCAAGAATTCCACGTGGCCAGTGGACCTCTCCTGTCTCGCCCTCTGCTCCCCTCAGCAGTGTATTTCTTCAGTCTGCCTGTTCTGTTCCCCACTCTGTTTCTGGTGAATCCACTTACCCTCCCATGCATCTGGCCTATACCCCAGCCCTTGTATAAATAAAAAATAAATTAGAAAAACATATATAGAAAGAATGTAGAAAATACAGAAAAAAGCCCTTACAAAATCCCAGACTGTGATGATGTTAGAAATGGGTTTTTTGCTTGTTTCCCTTCCATTGAATTTGGGTTCCATCCCTCAGATGTTGTTTTCATGCTAAAGGGTTAAGTTTTTTAGGGCAAGTCTGGAAGAGTTTAATTTTTTCAGAACTTTGCCTCATCTCTGGAAGCTGCCATGACATGCCTCATTTTGGTAGCAGAGCACTTGAGATATATCATTTGGGCTTGGAAAAGATAACAGCAATAGAGAACTCCCCTCTCATTCTCACTAGTGAGAACCATGAAGAAATATAATTATGAACATACATGCTTAGTATAGTGAAAATTTTTCTAATTTTGTTTGGTTCTGAAATAATAAGCAAAGGGAAAAGAAGCTTATACATATATATAGTATGCTGAGTCACTTAAAAAAAAGACATCTAATAGTCTAGGTAAATTGACAGTATTTTGTGTGATATGTGTGATAGTTTTTAGAGATGAAAATACTAGTACTTTTCCTGCCCACTTCCTATGAATTGCATTTTTTAGGAAAATGCTCAAGTCTTGTCTTTGATCACTCTTCTCAGAATTTTATAGTCTGAATCTCAAAAAAAAAAAAAAAAGTATTACACCAACTTCTGGAATGGTGGCATGAGGACATCGTGAAATTTTCTCCTTCACAAAAGAAATGAGACCACTGGCAAAAATTGTGGAAATGTATCAGATGGTTTCACTTATATGTGGAATATGGAGAAACCAAACAAAGGGTTAGGAAAGAGACAAAACTTGAAAGCTGACAATAGATCTGAGGCACACAGCAGGGGAGGGGGAAAGGAGAGGAGTCAATGTAAGGGAGGGAAGAGCATAAGGGGAGGACAGACCACAGAGAACTACAGGGAAGACACCTGAGGGAAGAAATCTAAATAGTGTCCAAAAATTAACAATTATGTAAGAAATAACTAATTAAATAAAAAATCCCCAAACAACAACAACAAAACTGTTGAAATGAACTGTTTGAGAATTCTGGAAAAAACCTAAAAGTTTATATAAGAAAAATGTTTGAGGGCCTCCTTGGTGGCGCAAGGGGTTAAGCTGCAACATATGAGCAGCACAAGTTTGATCCCCGGCCAGGGAGCTACCCACATGGTGCAGCAGACCTCTCCTGTCTCACCCACTGCTCCCCTCAGCAGTGTATTTCAGTCAATCCACCTGTTCTGTTTACGCTGTCTCTGGTGAATCCTCTCACACACACTCCCCATACCTGTGGCCTGTACCGCAGGTCTTGTATGCATAAATAAATACATCTTTTAAAAAAATGTTTGAATCTTGTTAAGAAAGGTAAGATGGATAACATTTGAAAAATTCCTGTATTTCCACCCCTTCCTCAGCCCTGGTAGCTTTGACAATCAGTAGCCTTGCATCCTGATAGCTGTGCAAACCAGCAGCCCAGCAGCCCACCAGTCACTGTAAGGAGGATGGGTGTAGAGCTCACCTGAAGCCCATTCTCCAGGGAATTTTTACTGTCTGGCTCATCTGGAGGCTTACTGAAAAATTCCCTTCTCAGGAGTTGTTGTTGTTTTTTGTCTTTTTTTTTTTTAAATTACAAATTCCTTAGATATAGTTTATTTGATAATATTGTAAAGATTTTTCTATATTTGCTGTGGTTTTAGATTCACTAAAATAAAAAGTGACCTCAAGTGACCGTTTTAAAATGACATAATGACACAATTTATATGATAGCACTCTGGCAAATCTCTCATATTCCTTTTAATATTTTCCAAATGTTCTGCTAAAAATCTAATTTTCTTATGTGTATATCAACATTTGAAGCCCATATTATCTTTTTTTAAAATTTTACTTTTATATTCCCCATACAATTGCAACCCCCTTATTTTGACTCCTAAGTATTTACCCAAAGGACACAGAAACATTAATTCCAAAGAGCACCTACACCCCTATGTTTATAGCAGCACTATTTACATAGCTAAGCTTTGGAAACAAGCCAAATGCCCAAAAATAGATGACTGGATCAAGAAGATGTGGTACATATACACCATGGAATATTACTCAGCATTCAAAACAGATAAACACATGCAATTTGCAGCAACATGGATGGAGCGGGAAGGGATCATGCTCAGTGAAATAAGCCAGAAAGAAAAAGAAAAAAATACCGGATGGTCTCACTCATAGCAGGAATCTAGAAAACCTAAATAAGGGACCAGGAAAAAGAATAGCTCTAAGAAAGAAAAAATCAAAATCAACAAACAACTATGAACCAGAGACACTCTATGGGGGGTGGCGGGGAAAGGAGGGACTCAGGAGTTGTTCTTATTTAACCTGACTCAGAACTTAACCTGTGTGAATAGCATTGTACCCAGGATGTATATGTTGGAAACAATCAGTGGCAATTGTTTAACATTACAGTGGTCTGCGGCTCCATAACCAGTTGGGGCTAGTGAGAGATTGATTAAAAAACTTGAAAGGAAAAATTCTGGAATGGGCAAACCATTGGGGCCTTTGAAAGTCCCTGACACATTCCTGGAAGTTTAAAAGGTGACAGAAGTTCCGTATAGAAAATACTTTCTGTATAGAAAATCTGTATAAAAAAATTATTAGAGCAGTAAATGAGTTCAGTAAGGTGTGGGACACAAGGTGAATATAAATGCAAATCAATTATAGCTCTATGCTTAACAATGAATAAATTGAAATTGTGAAAGCAATCCCATTTAGAATAGCATCAAAAGGAGTAAAATACTTAGGGATAAGTTTAACAAACAAGTGGGAAATTTCACACTGAAAACTAAAGATTATTGAGTGAAACAATAGATTACAAAGTAAATGGAGAAATAGTCCATATCCTTGGTTTGTAAGCATTGATATTAAGATGGCAACACTTCTCAAGTTGATCTTCAGATTTAACTCAATATCTTTCAAACTGCAAGATGCTTTTCTCTGCAGAAATGAATAAGCTGATGCTGAAAAAGATAACCCAAATAATGAAAGAATATATTTACAAATTACATATCTGATAAGAGCCAGGTGTCCAGATTATATAAAAAACTCTTACAACTCAACAATAAAAATTAATTTAAAAATGATCAAAGGATTTGAATGGGCAATGATATGTGCATGATCAACAAGTACATGAAAACATGCTCAAAATATCAGTAGTCAAAATAGCAGTGAGATGCATTTCATAGCCACTATGATTTCTGTAATCAAGAAATCAAACAGGGCCTCCCCTGGTGGCACAGTGGTTGAGCGCTGGGCTGCGAGGCTGCGAGGCTGCCTGTGGCCTCTGCTGCCCGTGGCCTCTGCAGCGCTGGTTCGTTCCCTGGCTGCCAGCGAGGGTCCCACAAAAAAAAAAAAAAAAAAAAAAGAAAAGAAAAGAAAGAAAAAAAAAAAAACACATCAAACAATAACAAGTGTTGGCAAAGATTTGGAGAAATTTGAATCCTTTACATGGCTTGTAGAGATATAAAATTGTACAAAATTTTGGAAAAAAGTTTGGCAGCTCATCAAAAACTTAACATAGAAGTACTGTATGGCCCAGAAATGCTAACATTAGGTATATACACTAGGTACTGAAAAGCATTCATTCACAAAAGGTAAAAACTTACACAAATGTTAGCAGCATTACTTGTAACAGGAACCCCACAGGGCATGACCAGCTTTGCATATACTCACCTCAGCAGCTGAGTTTGATTGCCAATGCGGGTGCAAACCATGGGAAGAGAGGCCTGAGGCATGCTGGGGCCAAGCTCAGCATGCTGCCTGTGGGTTACCCTGGATTATTCTATTGGTTGTAGAACCCTGAGCTCCAGCCACTGGGATCTGCTCCCTGGCTCCACTGCAGAGCCCCCTGAGTCACTGCCATTCTGGGCTCTGATGCAAGGCCTACTGCTGATATGAGACTGCCTGACCTCGGTATAAATCAAGTTTGGACACACTGGTTGAAGATTTGGTTTTCAATACAGTGTTGGACTTGAAACTGGACCAGTCAGGTTTGTGCTCCCACAGTGACTCTTTTTGAAACCATTCAGGAGTTGGAAGTGGTTCAAGCTCAACTAGGACCAATCAAGTCTTGGAAATGGAGCTGGAATCACAAATGAACTTATCAGACTTGAAATGCAGGATTTTAAAGGGGATAAAACCTAGGTTTCAGAGTGCTTTGGATAGATTTGTTTAGACTCAGACCTTCACAGCCCTTTGAGACTTCCTGGACCTTCAAGACTGTTTCACTGCTGCTCCTGTCTTCAGCTGTGTCTCTGATAATTGCCTGCAGACTGGCGCCATTGTCCTGTACCTGGCGTCTTAAAGAGCTGTGCATTGGTGCCTGGTCCCCTGGTACCTCCTTTGAAAGAGCTGCTGCCATTGGTTTATGCCCAACATCTTTAAGAGCTGCCTACCACCTCTCATCCCCCAGCGCCATCTCCTGGTACTGTTGCCTCAGTCCATTCCAGTGTTGGGTGCTGCCCAGTGCAGCTCCAGATAGGGCTGCAGTGCCACCTCAGCAGCACCACCTATGATCACCTCCAGCTGCCAATGTGAGCTGGATTCTGGTCCACTGCTTATTGATGTGCCACCAGCTCCAGGCACTCATGAAAGGGACAATGCCATCTTGTACAAGCAACCTTTGGTTTGGATGACCGGACACTGTGGTTACTCTCTGATGTAGGATTGCCCGCCATTTGGTCACCTTAGAAACTCTTTCCTTTATCCCATTTGTTAATAAATCCCACTGTTCATATACCCTGTGTCTTGCAATTGTAAGTGCATGAATGAAGACTGACAAACTTACATTCCCCAGCATTTGCATGGTTTCATTGATACACTGTAGGGTAAGGTAAAAGTGTCAGGCTTTTCTGCCCTCCTGCCATTAGGATAGATGAGGGAACCCTGTAGTCCTGAATGCATGCCTGATGGGGGGGCACCTGAAGTGGGTACACCTGGGCTGAGAGATTGAGTTTATAAGGGCGGCATCGTGGGGACACCAGCAGAAGCCAAGAACGAATGGAAGCAGGAGAGCAGAGAAGCAGAGAGAATACGAGAGAAGGCCGGAAAGCCCAGATAGAGTGAAGATTTGCTGGAGGCTGGGAGGCCTGCCAGCCTCCTGGCACCACAGCACCCCTGCCTGCCATGTACCTGGTAAATCTAAATAAAAGACCTGCAAAAGCCACTGAGGGCTTGAGGAATCTGACTCCTCCTTTACCCGTTCCGCTGGATCAGAAAACCTGCTCAGTGCCTTGTTCCTGTCTCTACACACCCCAAAAGTGGAAACAACTCAGATGGCCATCAACTAATAAGTGGATGAACAAAAGTTGCATATGTATACAGTGCAATATTATCCAACAATTTAAGAGGATGAATACCATTATGTGCTACAACATGGGTGAATCTTAAAACATTACACTACGAAGCCCATCACGAAAGGCCACATATTCAGTATCCCATTTTTAAAAAAGATTTATTTATGCATATAAGAGCTGGGGTATAGGCCAGGGAAGCAGGGAGTGAGAGGATTCACCAGAGACAGAGTGGTGAACAGAACAGGCAGGCTGACAAAATACACTGCTGAGGGGAGCAGCGGGAGAGACAGGAGAGGTCTGCTACGCCATGTGGGTTGCTCCCTGGCCAGCTGGGGATCAAACTCGTGCTGCAGAGGCTTAGGATTGCTTCATAGTGCAGTGCTTAACCTCCTGCGCCACCAGGGAGGCCCTGCAGTATCCCATTTTTATTAATTGTCTAGCATAGGCAAATTTTAGAGACATAAAGAAGGTTAGCAGTTTCTAGGGGCTGGATGAAGGAAGGATTGAGGAGAGACTTTTAATGGGTATGGGAATTCTTTTTGGGGTAATGAAAATGTTTGGAAATAGTGGTTATAGCTGCACAATATTGAGACTACACAAAAAGCATGGAATTCTATGTTTTAATAGGATGAATTTTATGTGAATTATATTTCAATAAAGCTGTTATTTAAAAAAGATGCAGGCATTCCCCAGCTGTCCTCAATTAGTGCTGTTACGTCTTCTGTGGATGAATGACTCAGCAGAACTGAGTAGTTTCTAACTTATATTTTTTAAAAGAAACAATTTTCCAACTCAGAACACATATATTAAACAAAAAGTAATCAACACATATCACTGTTATAATCTAGATAAACAAAACAGATTTCTTCCCAGACACCATATGGAGATGGAATTCACCCACACATACACAGCCAAGTTGCTTTGGTCATTTTACACTGAGTTTGGTTGGCAGGGAAAAAGAGAAAGGGAAGTTAAGGTAGAATTATCCAGGCCTAATGGGTCTACTCTTCATCAAAGACAATAAAAAGGCTTAGGTTGGATTTATAACTTTGCAACCTGGCTCTCGCTACTGATTATCTTTAAGAGATAAGTTTGTTGGCTAGGTACTGGTTTAGATTGTGAGATTTCACTGTGATTAAGTTAATTAAAATCTTCCTCCCTGGAATCTTAAATAAGACCTATACCTCTAAGAATTGAAGCTTTTTTTTTTTTAAAGCATACTATACAAATCATTTGTGTGTGTGTATACATATGTATAAAATTTCAATCTTCAGATTATTTATGCTATTAATGTAAGTAAAAAGAAAAAAATCATGGGCCTCCCCGGTGGCGCAGTGGTTGAGCGCTGGGTTACGAAGCTGCCCGCAGCCTCTGCAGCTACGGTTCCATCCCTGGCCACCGAGTGAGGGTCCCACATGGCGCGCAGACCTCTCCTGCCACCCGCTGCTCCCCTCAGCAGTGTACTTCTCGTCAGTCTGCCTGCTCTGCTCCCCACTCTGGCTCTGGTGAATTCTCTCACCCTCCCACGCTTCTGACTGTACCCAGTGCTTGTATAAATAAATAAATAAATAAATATTTAAAAAAAAAAAAAGAAAAAAATCATGCCTCCTTTCTCATATTCACATCAGTTTCTTTGCTTTTAAGTTACATTTGCTTAAAAGTGTATTTGAACTTCTTTACTCTTTTTTTTGCAAGATAAAAACTTATATTTTGAAAATTATGTTTTTTGGGTAATGTTAGTTTTAAACACGGAACATGTCTTAAGAGTATAGATTCACACTGCTACAAATGTATGCGATCACACCATATCCACTACCAAAGCCCCAATAATCCAAGAGACCATTAGGACTGCTCACTCATTGCTCCTACACCTACTGCTCCTTCTGTTAGTTTCAGTTCTGTTGTCAGATTTGAAGGGTTTCTCTGGATTTTGTCTGTTCCTTTACCTTTTTTATATATATTTCGCATGAAGGAAATCACCCAGTATTTATCTTTCTTCTCCTTTTCTAGCTCCATCCAGGTTGTCAAATGGCAAGAGTTCATCTTTTCCCTTATACTTGAGTAGTATTCCATTGGGTATATTTGCAATAACATCTTATCCACTCATCTGTTCCTTGGGCACTTAGGTGAGTTCCAGAGCTTAGCTATGGTAAGTAGTGTTGCAATGAACAAGGGCCTCTGTGTGCATATATCCCTTTGAACTATTGTTTTCTCACTGCATGTAGATACCAAGGAGAAAGGGTTGCTGGATTATGTGGTAGATCTATTTTTAATATATTGAAAAGTTCCATAGTGTTTCATAATGTTTTTCATAGAGACTGGATGAGTCTATACTCCCACCAACAGAAGATGTCAGTTTCTTTTTCTCCACACCTTTGCCAACATTTGTTGCTTCTGGTCTTTTTGATATGGACCATTTTCAGGAGTGTGAAATGGTATCTCATTGTAATTATGATTCATATTTCTCTGATAAGTGATGATGCACATTTTTCATGCCACTATTGGCCATCTCTATGTTTTCTTTGGAGAAATGTCTGTTTAGTTCTTTTGCCCATTTTTATATTGGTTGCATTGTTTTCTAGTTTTTCAGTTGTATTAGTTCTTGGTAGATCTTGGATATTAGACACTTGTCAAATGTGTGATATACAAAGAAATTCTCCTATTTGGTAGAGTATCTTTCTGTTTTAATGATTCTTTCAATTATGCAGAAGACTTTTAATTTGATGTCGTCTCATTTGCTTAATTTTGCTTTTGTTTTCCTTGCAGTTGGAGTCAAGTCCCCAAAGACATCCCTGAAGCCAAATTATTGTAGTGTTTACTTGTATGTATTTTATTGATTAAAGTCTTACCCCCCCAAGTCTTTGATCCACTGACTAGACTTGATTAATCAAATCTTTGAATTAATTTTGGTATATGGTATGAAATATCATTCTAGTTTCTTTTGCATATGGCTGTACAATTTTCCCAGCATTATTTGTTGAGTAGAGTTTCCTCTTTCCATTGTTTTACTTGTGACACCTTTGTTGTAAATTAACTGCTCCTTTAAGTATGGGCTTATTTCTCGACTCTCTGTTCTATTCTATTGATTGTTGTCCCTGCTCATTGTAATACATAATTTTTTGATAATTATATCTTTGCAATATAGTTTTAAAAGGGAAGGCATGTTATCTTCCTTCTTGTATTTTTTCAGAATTGCTTTGTCTATTCAGTATTTTTTTATGGGTCCATATAAATTTCAGTAATGTTTGCTTTCTTTTCCTTGAGGAAATTTATTGGAATTTTGATAGGGATATATTAAATTGGCATATTGTTTTGGGCAAGATGGCCATTTTTACAGTGTTTTTCATTCTAATCAATACACATGAATATCTTTCCATTTCCTTGTGACTTCTTTCTTTTTGAAGAACTTAGTTCTAATATTTTATGTTATATAGGTCTTTCACCAACTTCATTAAATTCCTAGGTACTTAATTCTTTTTATGCAATTACAAATAGAAATTGTTATCTTGACTTCTTTCTCTTCTAGTTTGTTGTTCGCGTATAGGACTGCAGGAATGTAATGGACTTTTCATATATAGATAGCCAGCCACTTTAATATACTGACTTACTTTTTTTCTAATAGTGTTCTAGTGGAGTCTTCAATGTTTTCTATATATATTATCCTGGCACCTCAAATATGATAGTTTTAATACTTCTTTCCCTATTTGAATTCATTTTTTAAATTTTTTTCTTGCCTAATTGTTATTTTGCCTCCATCAATGTCTTCTAATACTGTGTAGAATAGTAGTGGTGAGAGTGGGCATCCCTTTCTTGTGCCTGCTCTTAGAGGAAAAGCTTTCAGCTTTTCACCATTGAGTATGATGTTAGTTGTTGTTTTGTCATATACAGTCTTCATCATGTTGAGGTATGTTCTTTCTATCCTCATTTTATTGAGAGTTTTTATCACAATGGGCATTGGATCTTTTCATATGCATTCACTGTGTCTATTAATATGATCATATGATTTTTATCTTTCCTTTTGTTGATTACATTAACTGATTTGCTGATGTTGAACTAACCTTGCATCCCTAGAGTAAATCACACTTTGCATTGTGCATGATCCCTTTAATGTGTATTGAATTCATTTTGCTTGGATTATGTTGAGAATTTTTGCATCTATGTTCATCAGGGGTATTGGCCTGTAGTTTTCTTCTTCTTCTTCTCTCTCTCTCTCTCTCTCTCTCTCTCTCTCTCTCTGAATCAGGGTAATGTTGGTCTCACAAATTGTATTTGGAAATGTTTGCTCTGCTTACATTTTTTGGAGGAGTTTGAGAAAGATGGGTATTAGTTTGTCTTTGATTATTTGGTAGAACTCACTAGTGAAGCCATTCAGTCCTGGGCTTTTGATTTTTGGGAGACTTTTGATCACTGTTTCAATTTCCTTCCTTGTAATTGGTCTGTTTAGGTTTTCTGTTCTGTTTCTTCCTGATTCGATCTGGAGAGTTTTTATGATTCTGTTTTTTTTTTTTTTTTTTTTTTTTGTGGGACCCTCGCCGGTGGCTGGGGATCGAATTGGCGCTGCAGAGGCTGGAGGCAGCCTCGCAACCCAACGCTCAACCGCTGCGCCACCAGGGGAGGCCCTGTCCATTTTATCTAGATTTTCTACTTTGTTGGCATACATATTTCATAGTAGTCTATTAGGACCCACTGTATTTTTGTGATGTTTGTTGTAACTACATTTTTTATTTCTGATTCTAATTATTAGAGTATTTTTTAAATCTTTTTAATGACTTACCTGAAGGTTTGTCTATTAAATCTTTTCAAAGAAACAGTTTATGGTTTGATTGATCCTGGTAATGTCTTTTTGATTTCTATTTTGTTAATTTCCACTCTAATTTTTATGATTTCCTTTTTTCTTCTGATTTCTGGTTCTATTCTTATTTTTCAGTTTTTTTTAATGTGTAAGTTTAAATGGTGTTTGAGATCTTCTTTTATTCTTCTTTCTTGATACTGAACTCTGTTACTTTAAACTTTTCTTTTAGTGGGGCCTCCCCGGTGGCGCAGGCAGTTGAGCGCTGGGTTGCGAAGCTGCCCGCAGGCTCTGCAGCGCCAGTTCGATCCCTGGCCACGGGGTGAGGGTCCCACATGGCGCGCAGACCTCTCCTGCTGCCGGCTGCTCCCCTCAGCAGTGTACTTCTGTTCTGCTCCCTGCTCTGGCTCTGGTGAACTCTCTCACCCTCCCGCGCTTCTGACGGTACCCTGTGCTTGTATAAATAAATAAATCTTAAAAAAAAACAACAAAACTTTTCTTTTAGGGTTTTTAAACTAGTGTCTTCATTTAATTCATCTCAGGTGTTTTTAAATTTCTCCTTTGAGTTCTTCATCCACCCAATAATCGTTCAGTAGTATGTTGTATTTCCTCCATGTTTCTGAGATATCTCTTGCATTCTTTTTGTGGTTGATTTCTAGTGTCATATCATTGTGATCAGAGAAGAGTACTTAATAAGACTTCAGTTTTCTTGAATTTATTGACACTTGTTTTGAGACCCAATTTGTAGCTTATCCTTGAGAATGTTCCATGTGCACTTGAAGATGGTTACTCAGATTTTGGCTGGGGGAAGGAATGATCTATATATGTCTACTAAGCCCACCTAGTCAAATTCCTAATTTAAGCCTGTGGTGTCTCATTCATTTGCTGTCTGATTGATCTGTGCATTGCTGTAAATGGACTGTTGAAGTCTCCTACTGCTATTTTGTTGCTTTTGGTATGTTTTCAGGTTGTTTCAGGTTGGTTATATATATATATATATATATATATATATATATATATATATACACACACACACCAATGAGTGTTGTGTTTTTCTGATATCATACTCCTTTAATCATTACATAATATCCAGCTCTGATACAATATTGAGTTAGAAATCTATTTTATCTGCCATAATATGGTTCTTACTTTTTTTTAGGGTGCTATTTTTAGAATATTTATCAACCTTTTACTTTGAGATAGTATTTGACTTTGTAACTCAAATGGGTCTCATGGAGACAGCAGAAAATAGGTTTTGTTTTCAGATGCAGTCTGTGTCTTTTGATTGGTGAGTTTAGGTCATTCATGTCTGGAGAAATTATTGATATATATGTATTTTTTTATTAATAATACATATTTGCTTTTAGGGGCTTTTGTATTTCTTTTTTTCCTTTAGTTTTTCATTGCTCTTAAAGATTTTGAAAATAACTTCTGTGTAGCATTTGGATTTCATTTTTTTTTTAATATTAGTGAATTAATTTTATTTTATTTTATTATTTTTTTTTTCGGTGTCAAATTTTATTTATTTATTTATTTTTTTATAATAAATTTTATTGTTATATTCCCCGTACAATTGCAGCCCCCCCATTCTGACCCCAATCCCTCCCCTCCCGCCCCCGCCCCCCTAAAAGTGTCTCTGGTTCATAGTTTTTTGTTGATTTTGATTTTCACTTTCTTATAGTTATTCATTTTCCTGGTCCCTTATTTAAGTTTTCTAGATTCCTGCTATGAGTGAGACCATCCGGTATTTTTCTTTTTCTTTTTGGCTTATTTCGCTGAGCATGATCCCTTCCAGCGCCATCCATGTTGCTGCAAATTGCATGTGTTTATCTTTTTTGAATGCTGAGTAATATTCCATGGTGTATATGTACCACATCTTCTTGATCCAGTCATCTATTTTTGGGCATTTGGGTTGTTTCCAAAGCTTAGCTATTGTAAACAGTGCTGCTATAAACATAGGGGTGCAGGTGTTCTTTGGAATTGATGTTTCTGTGTCCTTTGGGTAAATACCTAGGAGTGGAATTGCTGGATCATATGGAAGCTCTATGTTTAGTAGGTCCAGAAATCTCCACACAGCTCTCCACAGTGGTTGGACCAGTTTGCACTCCCACCAACAGTGCAGAAGAGTTCCTTTTTCTCCACACCCTCGCCAGCATTTGTTGTTGCTAGTTTTTTTAATATGTGCCATTCTCACTGGTGTAAGATGGTATCTCATGGTAGTTTTGATTTGCATTTCCCTGATTACAAGTGATGTTGAACATTTTTTCATATGCCTGTTGGCCATTTGCATTTCCTCTTCAGAGAAGTTTCTTTTTAGCTCTTCTGCCCATTTTTTGACTGGATTCTTTTCTTTGTTGTTGTTGAGTCTCATCAGCTCTTTGCAGATTTTTGTGATCAGTCCTTTATCATTAGTGTTGGGTGCAAAAATGTTCTCCCAGTTGGTGGGGTTTCTCTTTGTTTTTGTTATTGTCTCTTTTGCTGTGCAGAAGCTCTTTAATTTGAACCGCACCCGATCTCGTCTGGATTTCGTTTTATCTTTATTTTCTAAGTATCCTTTTTCTGAAATTGCCATGTGGAGTGTATGTGTGAATGTGTGTGAATCGTTCTATACTTATAACCTATTTGAAATTGAAAGCTAGTTAATCTGAAACTTTTTATACCATTCCCTATTTTTACTCTCTTATTCCACCCCTATGCCCATATTTTGTTTCTGAAAACTTGTTGCTTCTAAAAGAAGTTTCCTGTCATGTTATGGAAGTCCCGTTAATATTTCTTGCAAGTCTGGTCTAGAGGAGATGAATTTCTTCAACTTACTTGTTTGTAAAGGTCTTTATTGCTCCTTCAATTTTGATTATTAGCCTAACTATGCAGAGAATTCTTGGTTGGAGGTATAGTCCATTCAGCATGCTGAAAATGTCACACCGTTTCCTTTGGCCCATAATATTTTTGTTGATAATTTTATAGGGGTTCCCTTATGTGTGACTCTTTTCTTTTCTCTGACTGCTTTTAGAATTTCCTCTTTATCTTTAATTTTTTCCATTTTAATTATCATGGGTGTTGGTATGCTTCTGTTTAGGTTTATTTTGTTTGGAACCCTTTGCACTTCCTGAATCTGGCTGGCTGTTTCCTTCCCAGTTTAGGGGAGTTCTTGGATATTATTTCAAGTACAAATTCTGTTATTTTTCCCCCTTCTGTTTTTTTTTTTTGAATTGCTATTATGCAAATTTCATTCCTCTTGATTCTGTCCATCAATCTCTTATGTTGTCTCCATTATTTTCCTTTACTCTTTTTTCTTTTTTTTTGGCTGCTATTTTGGGTGATTTCCATTACTCCATTTTGTCTTATTTATTCATTTCATCAGCCTCATTGAGTCTACTGGTGTGTCCCTCTATTGTATTTTTAAATTCAACTTTTGCATTCTTTCTCTGTGACTTCTGTTTAGAGCTTTTTCATATTTTCTCTGTTCTTGTTGCATTTCTATTTTTCAATCTATTGCTTTCCTAATTTCAGTAAGCATAATTAAGACTGTTGGTCTCAAGTTTTCTTCTAGTAGTTTAATTCTGTTGTTTTAGGGATATTTCTTAGGATTTTGCCTTGGCCCATTTATTGGGGTGAATTCCTTTGCCTACTCATTCTGTTTGACGCTCTATGATTTCTTTCCCAGACCTGCTGTGACATACTTACATTAGCATTGCAGGACTCGGGGTTATTGACTTAAGGTGTTGGTTTTGGATGCCATACTTCATATTGTTGTATTGGTTGAAAATTCATCACTAGTCTGCATGACTCAAATTCAAGAGCCAGCATGGGAGGGTGCTCCAAGTTCCCAGCCTCCTTGTGGAGATGGCAATTGTCAAGGCTTTAATTCACTTCTAGGTGCAGCTGCTC
Organism: Talpa europaea; assembly: GCF_964194135.1. Lineage (NCBI taxonomy): Eukaryota > Metazoa > Chordata > Mammalia > Eulipotyphla > Talpidae > Talpa > Talpa europaea. The sequence goes on from NC_140078.1 coordinate 58,342,254, forward strand.
CCTCTCTGTGTCTAGCTGGGTGCCTGGAGAAAGTCCAGGGTTGTGCTGGTCTACCTTCTTTTCCAGGGTTGTGCTGGTCTACCTTCAAGTCCAGGGTTGTGCTGGTCTACCTTCTTGGATTCTAATTGAGAAATTACTCCACAAAATGTTCTTGATGGATCCTTGGTCTCTTTAATTGAAGATCTAACTTTTTAAAACTGTAAGTTCCTTGTGCTCACTGCTTTCACCTCTGGAGGTTGTAAATACCTCTCAGATCCCAGCTCCGTAGACTTTTGCTATGGGGCTTTCTTTGAGTATTTCATTCTCTAGTTTGAGTTCATAAGCTGACCAGAGTCAGTAAGAACCCAAGCTTATTTTAAGTTGAATACTGGTTCAAATGGGTCAGGTGATTCCTCTAAAAAGAAACACTCACAAGGGACTATAGTGACGGTGCATGGGTGAATTGGTGGTGGAAATTCCATGGAGACTACACATGAGAAAAGAAAGCAAACATTGTAAATAAATAAATAAATAAATAAATAAATATTAGATAGTTTAATTAGGAAGAACAGTAGAGTTTGGAGTTCACTTAGAAAAAATTTACTAAGCGCTGCCCATGTGACAGCTACTGAATTAGGCAGTGACAATATAAAGACCATGTCCATGGTCCCAGATGAGCAGAGAGCACTGACATGAAGATAAGCACAAACATGGTAACTCTGGTTAAGATAAGTTAGTACCAGGTCTGAAAAAAAAAGAAACACTCAGACTTTTCTACCTAGTGTCATAATAAAAGGTGATAACAAAAGAATTTGAGCCTTTCAGCATTAAAGGTGACTTTAAGCTTGAATTGTTTTTTTTTTTTTGCATTTTTTTATTGGCCTGGCCTGTCTTTTCCAGGTAAATATATTTGTTTATTTAATGCTCACATTTTATTCTAACATTCTAATCCTAACATTTTTTCCTGTTTTCTTGGACATACAAGAATACATTGTAAGTAGATTATATGCTGCTGGGATGTTTAAATTGTCATTAGAAATAACTAGCTACATCATCCTAAATAGGGTGCACATACGAAAGGCCAACAGTTTGCATTTTGAATTTTTAGTTGTTATGTGTACATATATAAATATTTATATTTTTCTCTGTGTTTGCTAACTTAAGTAATATGTGCTCATATGATCTTGATATAACCAAGGCTGTACACCCAAGGAAATATAATTTTAAAATTAGCTTGCAATTTAAATATTCTATGGGTGCTAACTAAGGGTATTGTTCATTTTATGGTTTGATAAGTTATTTCAGGGAGAGGTTACAACATAAATTAAACTCTTAACTCTTCCTTCCAGCAAACTTTTTTGCCTCTTGACAATTATTCTACTTTGGACCTATTTATCTTAAGTTTCTTACAAGTAGACAAAGAGAAAGATTTTCAACTGCCATCTTAAAACTGAATTATCTGATATCCCTTATGCATTTTAAAGAATCTAGAGGTAGGATTTATTTGCTGAGATCTATTTTTTATGTAGAATTTTCCATGTAGATATGAATATAGTCATCTTATAGGACAATTTATATTTTCTGTCACTTTTTTTAGTGACTGGTTTTTGATAAAGAGTACATACATGTTCTAAATTAGAATAATGTCCTTATAATTTTGAACTTGTAATGGTGACTAACATAGACTAGAATTGTCATAATCACTGAAAGATCTAAAAGTATTTCCAAATGAGATGGAAGGTATTGTTCCCAGTCTGCTCAGCAACATGAATCCCATAAAGAAAATTAAATTACTAGGAAATTGAGGTTGGCCTAATTTTGGAACAATTACTTCTAAAATGGAATGTATGTTCAGATCATGGTTAGAATCTACTTAATCTCAAACTCTACTGTTCTTCCTAATTAAACTATCTAATATTTATTTATTTATGTATTTATTTACAATGTTTGCTTTCTTTTCTCATGTGTGGTCCCCATGGAATTTCCACCACCAATTCACCCATGCACCATCACCATAATCCCTTGTGAGTGTTTCTTTTTGAGATTAAATCCTGGAATTTTAGGGTAGTAGAGCTGCATGTATCCATGCATGAATGCATGGGGGGTGGTGCTTCCATGTTCCATTCCGAACAAACATCACAATGGAACAGGACAGAGTTTTCTATTAGACCCTAAGTTATAGTGTGATAGCCAACCTACAAGATATTCGCTAGTGATCCTAGCTTCCCATGTATATCTGTACCCTTGTGACTTTCCATCCCATATTGCATAAGGCTCACCTGTTTGACCAGTAGAATACTGCAGAAGAAGCAGTATATGTCTCCTGCACTATTGGTGGGAGTGCAAACTGGTCCAACCACTATGGAGAGCTGTGTGGAGATTTCTGGACCTACTAAACATAGAGCTTCCATATGATCCAGCAATTCCACTCCTAGGTATTTACCCAAAGGACACAGAAACATCAATTCCAAAGAGCACCCGCAGCCCTATGTTTATAACAGCACTGCTTACAATAGCTAAGCTTTGGAAACAACCCAAATGCCCAAAAATAGATGACTGGATCAAGAAGATGTGGTACATAGACACCATGGAATATTACTCATCAATCAAAAAAGATAAACACATGCAATTTGCAGCAACATGGATGGCACTGCAAGGGATCATGCTCAGCAAAATAAGCCAGAAAGAAAAAGAAAAATACCAGATGGTCTCACTCATAGCAGGAATCTAGAAAACTTAAATAAGGGACCAGGAAAATGAATAACTATAAGAAAGTAAAGCTCAAAATCAACAAACAACAATGAACCAGAGACACTCTATGGGAGGGTGGGGTACGGGGAGGGGAGGGATTGGGGTCAAAATAAGGGGGTCCCAATTGTATGGGGAATATAAAAATAAAATTTATAATAAAAAAAGAATGAATATAAAATAAAATAAAAGTAACACAGTAAAAAAAAAAAGCAGTATATGGCTTTAAAGGTTAAGTCATACAAGATGCTGTGACTACTGCCTTGGTCTCTCTTGGAGCCCTCCCTCAGGAGGCAGCCAGCTTCACATTGTATGGACCCTCAGGCAACACTGTGGAGAATTCGTTGTGACGAGATCCCCTCCTAATGACCAGCATCAAATTGCCAACCATCTGAATGTGTAATCTTTGAAATGGGTCTTCCATCTCTAGTCATGCCATCAACTGATTGCAAATTTAAGAGGGGCTCTGTGTTAGAGCCATACTGTTAGTTTTCTAATTTTTGACCTATAGAAACTACAAGAGATAATAAATGCTTATTCTTATTTTAACCTTCTGAATTTGGGGAAAAATTGTTATGCAGCAATAGATAAGCAGTGCAGGGATTCCCTGGTGGTGCAGGCGGTTAAGCACCGCACTGTGAAGCTGTCCGCAGCCTCTGCAGTGCCAGTTTGATTCCGGCCAGCAGGCAAGAATCCCACATGGTGCGGCAGACCTCTCCTGTCTCGCCTGCTGCTCCCCTCAGCAGTGTATTTGGTCAGTCTGCCTGTTCTGTTCCCCACTCTGTCTCTGGTGAATCCTCTCACCCTCCCACACATCTGGCATGTACCCCAGCTCTTGTATAAATAAATCAATCTTAAAAAATAAAATAAAATAAAGCAGTTTAAAAAGTTTAAAAAAATAGATAAGCAGTGCATAATGTTTGAAAGGTCATCCTAGGAAGTTTACATGACAGGTGAAGAAAATGATTCAGGGAAAAGAATAAGTCAATTAAGGATATGTTAATGTGGTCAACTGGCCTCAATCCCATTGGAGAGCTTTTGGAGCCTATTTAGGAGGGACATGGATATTGTGTTACCAAGAGATAGGTAAGCTTGTGTATTTTTCCACCAATTCCCATTTCTCATTGGATGAAAGTTGCCTGTGAGGGTACTGAATCCTCAGTACTGCCAGACTGCTCTGCTGTTGGGGCTCCAGAGAATCAGAGAATTTCCTTAGAAAAGCAGAAAACTGTAGATGGTTGAAATGAGACTGTCGACATGAAAAAAAAAAAAAACAAAAAACTCTCTCCTGCAGCCACAGGTGAACCGGGGTGGAGTGTATTACAGATTGGGACATAATAACCTCTGCCACATAGCTTCACAGCCTGTTTCATTGCCATATTTCCAGTAGCCACTCCCATTCAACTAGAGTTGAGATTTGAGATGTAGTGCACTTGTTTTCTCTGGTCTAGTTTCTACCCCCACTATGTTTGGTCCCTGCACACAGCATCACTTTCTACCTGATGCTTACTTAACTCTCAAAGTTCAAAGATTATTTACACGATGAATCTTCTCTGATAGTACTCTTTTATCTGGCTAATTTAGCCTCCTTTTCTTTGCTTGTTCCCTCTTTCATTATCACACAGATTGTAATAATTCATGTGTTTATCTTTAGACTCGCCTGCCTGTAAACTATTCTCATCTTTATACTTCCAGTGTCTGGCGTAATGTAAGCTAAAAGAGCAAGACTAGAGGTCTTGAGATGATGATACAAAGCCTGCACAGTATTTTCAATATTCTCCTAGAGTTTGTTCTCCCTACAAAAGTATTCACAGACAAGTGTTTTACTATGGGAAAAGAAACATGTTTGCATACTTCTGGATTACTTGGATTGCTCTGTACAGAACATGTAATCCAAGTGAGGGTAAAGAATATGCCAAATTCACTAGGTGTGGGAAAATAAAAAAACTTTAAGCCCAGGCCATTCAACATGTGAATTTACTTGCTGTCTGTATTTTTCAAACCTTTGCATTCTGCTGGCTAATAGAGTAACTTTTTTACTTTTAAAAAAGTGGACTCTAGCGAAGTCATGGAATAGTTATGTTGCCACATTGGCATGAGGATTGGTTCCTATTATTAAAGTTAGAAGGATAATGTTTATATGGGGGGGGTACTTGGGGGGAAGTGACCACCACAGTTTCAAAGCTGGCATTGTTTTTAAAGGTCCCTGGGGCTATTAGCATCCCCAAACATTAACAGATGTCATTCTTCTGTCCTGGATTGACCCCAGGCCCTTACCCATGGTCCACTTGTATAGTGATTTAGCTTGTGTGGATTTCATCATTTTTCCCTTCAGGGCAGGACAAGAAAAGAGAAGAGAAGTTAAGTTTTATTTTGGCTCATGTTTTTGTTTTTATCCTTTCAGAGCCACTCCATGGCTTATGTTTGGAGCATCAAATAGTTGGTGGACCTGAAGAATCCTGTCTTGTTGAATGCCAAGAGTTAAATAGATTTAGTGCATTTTCCAGGGGGCATTATGAAAGGTGCTAACAGATGTCGATTTCGGCTTTGTCATTAAAGTGCTTCTCAAGCACCACCTGATGTCTCTGGGTTAGAGCTTTTCTTTCAGCCTTTTCTCATTACAGTTTAGCTCTGTTTTGTGAATAAACCTTTGAAGAAACTTGAGAGCTTTTTTGGAAACCCAAGGAGTAGAAAACTTGAAATGTCTCAGCTCTGAAAATATGCGTTTGACCTTATTCACCATACCCATGGACTAGGGAAGGCAAAGACAGATGCTAAGTATTTTTCTGTGTTCTGAAATTATATACTTAAGAAAAAAATTAATTCTGTTATAGTTGTGTGGTGTGTTTGTATGACACACACACACCATTTTCCACTGTGCTTTTTGTAAAAATCCTTAAAATTTAATGTTAAAGATTTATATCATGTCTGCAACTTTTTTTTAAATTTAAATATTTTATTTTATATAATTCTTACATCTTTTTTTCATTTTTACACAATATATGCATTTTCATTTTGGTTACATTCCCCATACAATTGCACCCCCCCCCTTATTTTGACACTAGTCCTTCCTTTCCCTGCCCCTCCCTACACTGCCCCCCCCCACAGTGTATTTCTGGTTTATAGTTGCTTGTTGATTTTGATTTTTACTTTGTATTGATTAGTCTTTTTCCTGGTCTCTTGTTTAGGTTTTCTAGATTCCTGCTATGAGTGAGACCATCCGGTATTTTTCTTTTTCTTTCTGACTTATTTCGCTGAGCATGATCCCTTCTAGCTCCATCAATGTTGCTGCAAACTGCATGTGTTTATCTTTTTTGAATGCTGAGTAATATTCCAGCATTATTGGTATATGTACCACATCTTCCTGATCCAGTCATCTATTTTTGGGCATTTGGGTTGTTTCCAAAGCTTAGCTATTGTAAATAGTGCTGCTATAAACATAGGGGTGCAGGTGCTCTTTGGAATTGATGTTTCTGTGTCCTTTGGGTAAATACCTAGGAGTGGAATTGCTGGATCATATGGAAGCTCTATGTTTAGTAGTTCAAGAAATCTCCACACAGCTCTCCATAGTGGTTGGACCAGTTCATGTCTGCAACTTTTGAGCACTTTTTATTTATCCTAAAAGTGGATATAATAAATGTAATAGTATATATTCAAATGTTCTTTTTACAGTGAATATAAGAATTTATGGTAGTGTCAGGCTAAGAGTTTGCATTTTTAAATTTTTTAAAAAATAGTTGTTTTATTTGTTTATGCACCCAAGAACTGGGGTATAGGCAAGAGGTGCAGGGGAGTGAGAGGATTCACCAGAGACAGAGTGGGGAGAAGAACAGGCAGATCTACTGAAATACACTGCTAACTGGACCAGTGGGCAAAACAGGAGAGGTTTGCTGTGCCACATGTGGGTCAGCTCCCTGACTGGGGATTGAACTCATGCTGCAGTGGTTGTAGATAGCTTGATAGCGCTGAGACTTTAACCCCTGCACCACCAGCGAGGCCTGAGTTTGCATTTTTAGATATGCTTTGGTCCTGTCTGACTTCAAATAAAACTTTGAAATCTCCATTCATTTAATTTCTTTCACTTCAGTTCTACTTAACACAACCTAATTTTCATTTTTTGAACCTTATTTGATTAATATTACAAGCAATTTTTGAATATTTATGTGGGGAAGTGGGGCCATGCTTGTCTGAAAGTACCCTTTTACATAGTTACTTTCAGCAAGTAGGAAATGACCTGGTACAGATAAGAAATATTAAGCATATGCCTTATATTTGCTGACCAAACATTATTTCCCCTTTCCTTATACAACAGCATCCCAAGTTTCCACCTAAGCCACTATGTCCAATTCCTAGTTGTTCCCACATCCACACCATCCCAGACAGGTACGATTCTACTTTTGTTACAGGGGTGAGCTTAAACTCAGTTTGGGACAATCCAAAAATCCTATTTTTTTGAACACAAAAATTGGATCAGATATCTACCTTTCCCTATCCTATATCAAGCAGGTCAAAGTCTTTGTAAGGACTTTTGCTGGAATTACCAGATAAGATCAGATATGTTCAATGTGGTATGTCCATAGACACACTGGAATTATCAAACAAGAGTTGTGCCTGTCTTCAGGAGCTTACATGTCAAGAAACGTACTATTAGAAAGTTGTCAGTGTCGCTTTTGGTGTAGAGGATCTGCTTACAGATTCTCTTTGAAGCAATTGAGAGGAACACTGGCCAACAACTGATAAAGAAGAGTCCTTTTGAGATCTAACCATGCCAGAAAAAAACTGACCTTTGTTTTCCCAAATGAGCAATGATTCCCATTTGTTGTTTCATCTGTACTGTCACTGAGCAATGGGTTTGCTGCCCAGTGTATATAATACCCAACCCACCCACCTGGGAGAACATTTTTGCACACAACACTAATGATAAAGGACTGATCACAAAAATCTGCAAAGAGCTGATGAGACTCAACAACAACAAAGAAAATAATCCTGTCAAAAATGGGCAGAAGAGTTAAAAAGAAACTTCTCTGAAGAGAAAATGCAATGGCCAACAGGCATATGAAAAAATGTTCAACATCACTTGTAATCAGGGAAATGCAAATCAAAACTACCATGAGATACCATCTTACACCAGTAAGAATGGCACATATTAAAATAACTAGCAACAACAAATGTTGGTGAGGATGTGGAGAAAAAGGAACTCTTCTGCACTGTTGGTGGGAGTGCAAGCTGGTCCAACCACTATGGAGAGCTGTGTGGAGATGTCTGGACCTACTAAACATAGAGCTTCCATATGACCCAGCAATTCCACTCCTAGGTATTTACCCAAAGGACACAGAAACATCAATTCCAAAGAGCACCTGTACCCCTATGTTTATAGCAGCACTGTTTACAATAGCTAAGCTTTGGAAACAGCCCAAATGCCCAAAAATAGATGACTGGATCAAGAAGATGTGGTACATATACACCATGGAATATTACTCAGCATTCAAAAAAGATAAACACATGCAATTTGCAGCAACATGGATGGCGCTGGAAGGGATCATGCTCAGAGAAATAAGCCAGAAAGAAAAAGAAAAATACCGGATGGTCTCACTCATAGCAGGAATCTAGAAAACTTAAATAAGGGACCAGGGAAATGAATAACTATAAGAAAGTGAAAATCAAAATCAACAAACAACTATGAACCAGAGACACTCTATGGGGGGTGGGGAGGGGAGGGATTGGGGTCAAAATAAGGGGGGGTGCAATTGTATGGGGAATATAAAAATAAAATTTATTTTAAAAAACAAAGTAAAACCCAACCCTTATGACACCATGTTTTGAGTAAAGAAAGGGTTTTAATGCAAGTTCAACTGGCAAGGATTGCGTCTGAGAACAACAGAGTTAACTTTTAAAGTGTTTTAGAGTTCCTTTTTCACCACATCCTTGCCGACATTTGTTGCTTGTTTTTTTTTTTTTGATATGTGCCATTCTTACTGGTGTAAGGTGGTATCTCAGTGTGGTTTTGATTTGTATTTCCCTGATTATAAGGGATGTTGAACATTTTTTCATATGCCTGTTGGCCATTTGCATATCTTCTTTGGAGAAATGTCTTTTGAGTTCTTCTGCTCATTCTTGACTGGATTGTTTATTTTGTTTTTGTTGAGCCTTGTGAGTTCTTGTATATTTTTGTGATCAGTCCCTTATCAGTTGAATGGAGTGCAAAGATTTTTTCCCAATGAGTGGGGTGTCTCTCTGTTTTGGTTAATGTCTCTTTGGCTGTACAGAAGCTTTTCAGTTTGATGCATTGCTGGTGGGAGTGCAAACTGGTTCAACCACTGTGGACAGCTGTCTGGAGGTTCTTCAATCTACTAAAAATGGAGCTACCATATGATCTGGCAATTCCAATACTAGGGATCTACCTAAAGGAACAAAAACATTGATTCAAAAGAGCACCTGTACACCTATGTTTATTGCAGAACTACTTATAATAGGTAAAACCTGGAAACAACCCGAATGCCCAAAAATAGATGACTGGATCAAGAAGATGTGGCATATATACACAATGGAATATTATTCAGTGATCAAAAAAGATAAACTAATGTCATTCGTAGCAAAGTGGATGCAGCTAGGAGGAATTATGCTCAGTGAAATAAGCCAGAAGGAAAAAGAAAAATATCAGACGGTTTCACTTATAACAGGAATATAGGGGAACCAAATAAGACATCTGTGTAAAAAAAAATAATAACTGTACAAAACACAACAAAGCCAAAACAGACAATTATAAACCAGAGACATCCTGCAGGGGAGGAGGAGGGAGAGGGATCAGAGGGAGGGAGGGAGGAACACAGGGGACTGAGGTGATGGTGCATTGGTGTCTTGGGAAAGGAAATATGGGGACTCAATCTGAGGGGGTGGGGGGAAGTAAATATTGTTTAAAAAAATTTAAAAATGATAAATGTTAAAATAAAAATAAATTAAAAATGTGTTTTAAGGGCAAAGAAATATAGATTTAGCTGAAATTCCTTGGCTAGTTACAGGGCAATTCATATATGGAGAAGTATAAATAGACATTTGAATTTCTGTTGATGGGCCCCTTGCCTTTGGGTAGCCTCTGTCCTCAACTCCACTCAGTGGTCCCTTAGCTTTGGCTGGACTGGAACTCAAGGTAGTGGTGTCTGTGCGCACACAGTATTTTTTGCAGATAAGTTCTGCAAAAAGACAGGCTCATATACAGGCTCTGCTGTGAAACAAACCTCAAAGAAAAACCTAAGGAAGTTTTTATTTCTTTTGTGCTCTAGGGTCTGAGAGAAGTTAACATTTAACTTAGTGAAACATCAGTTTCACTATTTGCTGGAAATCAAAGTAACATACCGAACTGCCTGGGAGAAACTTTCTGAGAAGAATGTGACATCCTGCAGATATGATTGGGAAGTGAGGTAGGAAGGTCTTTAAGAACATGACTTGGTCTGGCTGACACATCACTTCCTTGACACGAATACCCTAATTTTTGGCAATTAATTTTTTTTTTATACATTTTATTGTTATATTCCCCATACAATTGCAGCCCCCCCATTCTGACCCCAATCCCTCCCCTCCCACCCCCGCCCCCCTAAAAGTGTCTCTGGTTCATAGTTTTTTGTTGATTTTGATTTTCACTTTCTTATAGTTATTCATTTTCCTGGTCCCTTATTTAAGTTTTCTAGATTCCTGCTATGAGTGAGACCATCCGGTATTTTTCTTTTTCTTTTTGGCTTATTTCGCTGAGCATGATCCCTTCCAGCGCCATCCATGTTGCTGCAAATTGCATGTGTTTATCTTTTTTGAATGCTGAGTAATATTCCATGGTATATATCTACCACATCTTCTTGATCCAGTCATCTATTTTTGGGCATTTGGGTTGTTTCCAAAGCTTAGCTATTGTAAACAGTGCTGCTATAAACATAGGGGTGCAGGTGTTCTTTGGAATTGATGTTTCTGTGTCCTTTGGGTAAATACCTAGGAGTGGAATTGCTGGATCATATGGAAGCTCTATGTTTAGTAGGTCCAGAAATCTCCACACAGCTCTCCACAGTGGTTGGACCAGTTTGCACTCCCACCAACAGTGCAGAAGAGTTCCTTTTTCTCCACACCCTCGCCAGCATTTGTTGTTGCTAGTTTTTTTAATATGTGCCATTCTCACTGGTGTAAGATGGTATCTCATGGTAGTTTTGATTTGCATTTCCCTGATGGCAAGTGATGTTGAACATTTTTTCATATTGGCAATTAATTTTAAATCCATTTTTGGGTAAGGGAAGCCAGAATGAATGCAGAATATGTGCCTGTTTCTCACCCCTGCCTTGCACTAACCTACAAATTTGGGCAAATCTCCTGTCTTGTGCTAAAAGCTTCATCTTCCCCTCAAAAGGCAATAGTTGCTTCTATGTTCAGTTTAGGTTTGTAAATTTCTTTTTTTTTTTTTTTTTAGATTTATTTATTTATACAAGAGCTGGGGAACAGGCCAGATGCTTGGAAGGGTGAGAGGATTCACTGGAGACAGAGCAGGGAACAGAACAGGCAGGTTGATGAAATGCACTGCTGAGGGGAGCAGCGGGTGAGACAGAGAGGTCTGCTGCACTATGTGGAATTCTCGCTGGCTGGCCAGGATCGAACCCCCGCTGCAGAGGCTGCGGACAGCTTCACAGTGCGGCACTCAACCACCTGCACCACCAGGGAGGCCCTAGGTTTGTAAATTTCTAACAGTTCTTAGAATCTTAGGTCAGACGTAGAAGTTAATATTAGGAAATAAAGGAAATCAAGTGGTTACATTTTGGGCTTCTCTGCTTTATAGCCCATCCCGTTTGACCTGAAAGTAATCTTGAATTTGTTTTATGTTTCAAGATTTCATTTGAGACTGAGAAAAAGCATGTTTTTCTTAAATTTTTTTGAAAAATCACATAGGTGGTTTCTAAGTTTTAGCTTCCTTCCAGCTACTTACTCTAACATGGTCAAGATACTAATCTCAGAATCTAGAGTCTGTTCTGCATCTCAGCTAAGTGAAATCTCTTGATTGATGTGTTGAGCCAAAGATTCTGTTTATCCCTTTCCTGTTTTTAATTGTGGGTTTGCTTTTTTGCTGATATTAATGACATTTAGACCTGCCCCAAAAGGATGCATTTGAAATAAAATTTATAGTGTTTCCTTCTTAAACTATTTAAAAGGAAATTATTATTTAAGTAATATTTGCTCATTATGGAAATTTAAAAAATATTTAAATTTAAGGGGGAAGTATCTTCTACTGTTCTATAACTCAAAGATAAGTCACTCTTCTGCTGAAATTTTCCTGATAGCTTTCCATTGTATCTGAGATCAAATCCTCTCTCCCACTTTACCTACTATCTCAACCAGGCCTAACCTGCAATGTGATCTTTTCATGTTTATTTGCTATCCAAAAATCATCATTGGTGAGGTATATTTTGAGATTTTTGCACTATTTTGCAATCATTTTATTTGATTTCTTGTTGCAAGGTTCTGAGAGTACTTTGTATAGTTTAGAAGGTAATCCTTTATCAGATATGTGTTTTGCAAATATATTTTTCTTGTCTTTGACTCATTTTTTTCCATTGTGTAACAATTACCATAAGTCTAGTTAGCATCCATTATCACACATAGTTAAATTTTTTGCTTATGATGAGAACTTTTAAGATCTACTTTCTTAGCAACTTTAAAATATGCAGTACATTATTATTAGCTATAGTTACCATGCTATACATTACATCACTGTGATTTAATTTTTTTATAACCTGAAAGTTGTACATATCAACTCCTGTAATCTCTTTTCCCTTAAGCCCCTTCCTCAGGCAACCACCAGTCTGTTGTCTGTATTTATGTGTTTATTTTTAAAAATATTTAAAAAATATTCCACATATACTTGAAATTATAGTGTCTTCTTTCTATGATTTATTTCATTTAATATAGTGCCCTCAAAGTTGGTCCATGTTATGACAAATGACAGAATTCCTTCTTCTTTTATGGCTGAATAATGTTTCATTATATAATTATAATATAAAAATATAGATGATTGCATTGTATACATCATACATCATCAATATAATAAATAAAAGTAAATAATTTTATCCATTCATTCGTCAGGGTACACTTGAGTTGTTTCCATGTCCTGACTATTATAAATAATGCTACAATCTTTTTTTAAGTTGATGTTTTTGTTTCTTTTGAATAAATACCTGGAAGTGGAGTATATGGTATATATCCAGAAATGCAGTATCATAATGTATTTCTAATATTAATTTTTGAAGCGTCTCCATCCTGTTTTTCATATTTACATTCCCACCAACAATGTACAAGCGTTCCCGTTTCCCCATATCCTCACCAATACTTGCGATTCCTTGTGTTTTTGATAATAGCCATCCTAATGTGTGTGAGGTGTTTTCTCTTTGTGGCTTTGATTTGCATTTCTCTTCTTTGTTTTGTGGTATATGCAAACTTTCATGCACCTATTGACCAGCTATATTAAAAAAAATCTTATTCTTCTCTCTCATTTTCAAATCAGATTATTTTGTACTTTCCTATTGAGCTGTATGAGTCCTTTAAATATTTTGGATATTAATTGCTTATTAAATGTAATTTGCAAATATTTTCTATCACTTGGTACATTGCCTTTTTATTTTATTGATGGTTTCTTTTTCTGTAATCTTTTAATTTCTTTCACAATGTCTTTTGCAGAGAAGAAATGTTTAAGTGCAGTGAATCAATCATTTCATTTGTAAGTTATGCCTTTGGTGTTGGAACTAAAAATCATTATATGCTTGGTCATCTTGATTTTCTACTATGTCATTTTCTAGATTTGCATTTTATGTGTAGGTTTGTGGTCCATTTTGAGTTATTTTTTGTTAAGGATGTATGGTCTGTGTGTAGATTTGTTTATTTACTTTTTTTCATGTGAATGTATGGTAGTTCCAGCACCACTTGATCAAAGGCTGTTCATTCCATAACATTGCCTTTGTTTTTCTGTGAAAGATCAATTGACTATTTATGTGAGTCTATTTATGGATTCTCTATTCTGTTCCAAATCTCTGTCTAAAATTTCATAATGTTTTGATTACTTTAGTTTCTTAATTAGCCTTGATATCAAGAAATGTTAGTCTTGCAACTTTATTCTTCCCCTTCAATATAGAGTTGGGTATTCTGGGTCTTTTACATCTCACTATAAATTTTAAATCACTTTGGGGATATGCATAAAATAACTTCCCAGGATTTCAGTTGGGGTTGCTTTGAATCTATAAAATTGAGAAGAACTGATATCTTGATAACATTTAGTTTTCCTATCTATTAAAATGGAATATATCTTCATTCATTTTAGTTCTTTAGGAAGGTTTATATGTATGTATACATACACACACACACAAAAAAAACATGTGTGAGGGACCTTTCTTCAGTAAAGTCTGCTTGAAACCGGCAGAAGGCTCCCGGAAGAGCCAGAGGTGAGCAGGGAAGTTCGCCCACACCAGGCCCCTTCTGGCCAGCAGTCCGAGCCCAGAGGGGAGCGGGCACCCACTGCTGGGGCAGACTGCGTGCGCAGGAGAGTGTGTCTCTGCTTTGCCTCTTTAGAACAGGGACCTTTCTTCAGTAAAGACTGCTTGAAACTGGCAGGGGGCTCCCGGAGGGGCCAGAGGTGAGCTGGGAAGTTCGCCCACACCAGGCCCCTTCTGGCCAGCAGTCTGAGCCCAGAGGGGAGTGGGCACCCACCGCTGGGGCAGACTGGGTGTGCAGGAGGGTGTGTCTCTGCTTTGCCACTTCAGAACAGAGACCTTTCTTCAATGAAGACTGCTTGAAACTGGCAGAAGGCTCCCTGTGGAACCAGAGGGAAAAGGTTCTCTGTGCTGTCAGAGGTGAGCTGAAGACCCCCATAAGCCTGGTCCCACCTGGCAGGAAGTTGGAAACCAGAGAGGGATCCAGTGATTTGGAACCCAGAGTACAATCCAGCTGCCCCACCTCCAGGGAAGTTTGTGGTACTTCAAGACACACCTTTGTAATTAAACACAGAAGGAGGAAATATTCTGTGACAGAGACAATTAACATACTCAAAGTACCACTGCCTCACTAGACTTCTGGCATAACAGTATTTGATTCATTTAGACTGCCAGTTCCCGAACCCCACAAAGAGCACACCAAAAAGATGCTGGCCAGTACCAGCAACACAGTGTCCCAAGGCATACAGCAAATTAGAAAACAGGCATTAGGGAGTAGAAAAACTACATGCAACCCAGCAACTACTCAGGAAAAAGGCACACCACAAAAAGAAAACCACCCACCAGATTGCAATGACAGTAACTTGGAAGAACTTCTGAACCTTCCAGAAAGAGAATTTAAAATTGCCATGATTAAAAAACTGACAGAAGTCATAAAGGAAAACAATGATAAGGGAAAAATAATCAATGATCAGAAGAATGAAATTGAGCCCCTAAAGAGGGAAGTAAAAGAAATGCAGGAGATCAAAGAATTAATGGAGGCACTAAAGAATTCTGGGAAAAGCAATGAAAGCAGAATAGATGAAATGGAAGAATGAATAAGTACTCTTGAAGACACAGAAATAAAAAGAACCAGAACAGAAAAGGAAAGAGAAGTACAAAGGAGAAAGACTGAAGAAAGATCGGGAACTATCTGACTACATGAGGAAAGGAAATATATGAGTTATAGGAATCCCAGAAGGAGAGGAGAGAGATTAAATGGAGAAAATAATCAAGGAAATAATTGAAGAGAACTTCCAAAACATGAAGAAGGAGCTGAAAATTGATATACAAGAAGCAAGAAGAACACCAAACTTCCATGATGAAAGGAAAAATACAGCAAGACACATAATAGTAAAGCTCCCAAGAAACCAAGTCAAAGAAAAATAATGAAACTGACAAGAGGGAAGAAACAGATAACATTCAAAGGAAAACCAATCAGACTGACATCTGACCTCTCCGAAGAAACACTGCGGGCAAGGAGAGAGTGGAGGGGCATAGTCAACAGACTCCAAGAAAACAGATACCAACCAAGAATACTCTATCCCACAAAGCTCTCCTTCCTCTATGAAGAAACAATAAGGACCTTCCCAGACAAACAGAAACTCTGGAATTTCATTACAACTAAACCACCACTCCAAAAAATACTACAAGGATTCCTAAAGCCAGAATCTCAGAGGGACGAATAACAACAAAAGAAGGCCAAAAAAGTTATTAAAAGAATAAATAAATAAAATCAAAGGAAAGACAAACACAATGGCAAATACAGATGCTAACATATCAATATTAACTCTAAATGTAAATGGACTAAACTCTTCAATAAAAAGACACAGAGTTGCAGGCTGTCTCCAGGAAACACATTTTCTGTGTTTCCAACCTTTTGCTGTCTCCAGGAAACACATTTAGCTACAAAAGATAAAAATAGACTCAATGTTGAAGGATGGAAAACAATTCTACAAGCAAATGGACCAAAAAGAAAGCAGGAACAGCTATACTTATATTAGATAAAACAGATTTCAAACTCAAAAAGGTAAAAAGAGACCCCAATGGTCACTACATTATGATCAAAGGGACAATACTTCAAGAAGAAATAACACTCATTAACATATATTCACCAAACAAAGGAGCACCAAATGATATCAGACAACTATTGTCATCTTTGAAAACAGACATCAGAGAAAACACATACGTAGTGGGAGACTTCAACACACCACTATCAACAATGGATAGATCAACAAGAGAAAAAATAAGTAAAGACACTAAAGCTCTAAATAAGGATCTAGAGCGCTTGGGCTTAACAGACATCTATAGAACACTAAACCCAAAAAAAAATCTGAGTACATATTTTTCTCAAGCACACACAGATCATTCCCCAGGATTGATCACATACTGGGACACAAGACAAACATCAACAGATACACCAAGATTGAAATCATACCAACCATCTTTTCTGACCACGAAGGCATCAAACTAGAAATAAACCATAAAAAGAAGGCAAGGAACTCTCCTGTCTCATGGAGATTGAAAACCACACAACTGGAAGACCACTGGACTAATGAGGAGATCAAAGAAGAAATTAAAAAATTCTTTGAGTTGAATGACAAGAAGGACACCAATTTCCTAAATGTATGGGATGCAGCAAAAGCAGTAATAAGAGGAAAATATATAGCAATAGAGGCTCACATCAAGAAACAAGAAAGAACTCAAATAAAAAACCTAATATTGAAGCTCAAAGATCTAGAAAAAGAACAATAAAAAACCCTCAAAACCAGTAGAAGAAAAGAAATAATAAAAACCAAAGCAGAAATAAATGCAATCGAAACTAAAAAAAAAACAATCCAAAAGATCAATGAAACCAAGAGCTGGTTCTTCAAAAAAATCAATAAAATAGACAAACCCCTAGCCAGGCTCACAAAGGAAAAAAAGGAGAAAGCACAAATGAACAGGATCATCAATGAAAGAGGAGAAATCACAACGGACACAGCAGAAATCAAAAGAATAATCAGTAACTACTATGAACAGTTATTTGGAAACAAGTTCAACAATCTAGAGGAGATGGACAAATTCCTACAACTCTACAATCACCCAAAGCTAGATAAAGAAGAAATAGAACACCTAAACAGACCAATTACAAGCAGCGAAATTGAAATGGTAATCAAAAACCTCCCCAAAAACAAAAGCCCAGGACCTGATGGATTTACAAATGAATTCTACCAAACATTCAGAGACGAATTAGTGCCTATCCTTCACAAACTCTTCCAAAAAATTGAGAAGGAAGCGATAATACCAAACACATTCTATGAAGCCAACGTTACACTAATACCAAAACCGAATAAGGACAACACAAAAAAGGAAAACTACAGGCCAATCTTCCTAAAGAACACTGATGCAAAAATCCTCAATAAAATTTTAGCTATCAGAATCCAACAATGTATCCATAAGATAATTCACCACGACCAAGTAGGACTCATTCCAGGGACACAAGGATGGTTCAACATCTGAAAATCAATGTTATCCAACACATCAACAAAAAGAAATATAAAAACCATATGATAATATCAATCAATAGATGCTGAGAAAGCTTTCGACAAAGTGCAACACCCATTCATGATAAAAGCCCTTGAAATTCTTGGGATACAAGGAACATACCTCAACATCATAAAGGCCATCTATGACAAGCCAACAGCCAGTATCATTCTCAATGGTGAAAAGCTGAAAGCATTTCCATTAAGATCTGGAAAAGACAAGGTTGTCCACTCTCACCACTGCTTTTCAATATAATACTGGAAGTCCTAGCCAGAGCAATAAGACAAGAGAAAGACATCCAAGGAATCCAAATAGGAAAAGAAGAAGTCAAAGTATCACTATTTGCAGATGATATGATAATATACATAGAGAACCCCAAAAACTCCACAGAAAAACTAATTCAACTCATCAATCAGTTCAGTAAAGTGGCAGGATACAAAATCAACACGCAAAAGTCAGTAGCCTTTCTATACACAAACAATAAATCTGAACAAGAAGGAATAAAAAAAATCCCTTTTATTATCGAAACAAAAACGATCAAATACTTGGGAATAAATCTAACAAAAGAGGTAAAGGACCTATACAAAGAAAACTATAAAACACTGTTAAAAGAAATAGAAGAAGACACAAAGAAATGGAAAGACATCCCCTGCTCATGGATTGGAAGAATAAGCATTATTAAAATGGCCATCCTACCAAAAGCAATATACAGATTCAATGCTATTCCAATCAAAATTTCAATGTCATTCTTCAAAGAAATAGAACAATTATTGATGAAATTCATATGGAATCACCAAAACCCCGAATAGCCAAAGCTCTCCTGAAAAAAAAAAGAAGGGAATGGAGGCATCACACTCCCAGACTTCAAACTATACTACAAAGCCATAATCATCAAAATTGCATGGTATCGGAACAAGAACAGACACACAGACCAATGGAATCGAATAGAAAATCCAGAAATAAACCCACAGATTTATGGTCAACTGATCTTTGATAAAGGAGCAAAAATATGCATTGGAGCAAAGAACGTTTGTTCAATAAATGGTGCTGGGAAAACTGGGTCGCTACATGCAAAAGAATGAAGCTTGACTAGTACCTAACACCATGCACAAAAACCAACTCAAAATGGATTAAAGAAGTAGACATAAGACATGAAACCATAAAATACATAGAAGGAAATATAGGCGAAACACTACATGATATGCACATCAAAGACATCTTTACAGACATCACCCAAAGCAGTGATAGTGAAGGCAAAGAAAAACAGCTGGGACTACATCAAATTAAAGAGCTTCTGTACAGCAAAAGAGACAATAACAAAAACAAAGAGAAACCCCACCAACTGGGAGAACATTTTTGCACCCAACACTTATGATAAAGGACTGATCACAAAAATCTACAAAGAGCTGATGAGACTCAACAACAACAAAGAAAATAATCCAGTCAAAAAATGGGCAGAAGAGCTAAAAAGAAACTTCTCTGAAGAGGAAATGCAAATGGCCAACAGGCATATGAAAAGATGTTCAACATCACTTGTAATCTGGGAAATGCAAATCAAAACTACAATGAGGTACCATCTTACACCAGTGAGAATGGCACATATTAAAATAGCTAGCAACAACAAATGTTGGCGAGGATGTGGAGAAAAAGGAACTCTCCTGCACTGTTGGTGGGAGTGCAAACTGGTCCAACCACTATGGAGAGCTGTGTGGAGATTTCTGGACCTACTAAACATAGAGCTTCCATATGTCCCAGCAATTCCACTCCTAGGTATTTACCCAAAGGACACAGAAACATCAATTCCAAAGAGCACCTGCACCCCTATGTTTATAGCAGCACTATTTACAATAGCTAAGCTTTGGAAACAACCCAAATGCCCAAAAATAGATGACTGGATCAAGAAGATGTGGTACATATATACCATGGAATATTACTCAGCATTCAAAAAAGATAAACACATGCAATTTGCAGCCATATGGATGGAGCTGGAAGGGATCATGCTCAGTGAAATAAGCAAGAAAGAAAACGAAAAATACCAGATGGTCTCACTCATCGCAGGAATCTAGAAAACTTAAATAAGGGACCAGGAAAAAGAATAACTATAAGAAAGAAAATATCGAAGTTGACAAACAACAATGAACCAGAGACACTCTATGGCAGGTGGGGGGTGGGGAAAGTAGGGCTTGGGGTCAAAATAAGGATGTTGTAATTGTATGGGGAATATAAAAAATAAAATTAAACAAAAGCCGCGTGTGTGTATACATATATACACATACTTACTTGTTCTCCCCAAATCATTTTTAAATATAGCTTGTGCTAGTAGTTGAAACTTCAGTCTTTCTCTAAGTGAGTTGTTAAATATTAATGTAGTGAGAGTCATTTTTCCTTTGTTTAATTACTGTCTCTTCCATCCCACACCATTAATATAATATATATGCTCGTCCCTGCTCTGTGCTTGATATGAGCTGAGTGCTTTTCTATACATGGT
Source organism: Talpa europaea (assembly GCF_964194135.1). Lineage (NCBI taxonomy): Eukaryota > Metazoa > Chordata > Mammalia > Eulipotyphla > Talpidae > Talpa > Talpa europaea. The sequence goes on from NC_140078.1 coordinate 58,362,480, forward strand.
CCTTGGTGTATTGCCTAGAGCCATACAGAGTAGGAAGGCTTTTTTTACTTCCATTTTCTAGATTAAAATTTGAAATCTTCTAGAAGTTAAGTAACTTGCCCAAGGATGACAAATGGTTAAATACCTAAATTGAAGTCTGAACTGAAATTCAGATGTCTCTAAATTAAAAGCAGTGCTTTGACTATAGGATTGTTCTTTGGTCTGTGAACTCAGGTCAGTCTGTGAGGAACATTTTGTTGGTCCTTACTGAAGTTTTTGCTGGACTTCAACAAAATACAAGACTTTAAAAATGGCAGCATTTTTCTTATAATTCATTTAAATTAGTCAGAGGGTGAGTTCATGTAACATAGTACATATGCAGTTCTATATAATATAACTACAATTAAATGTTTCTTGTTTTACTCTGGAGTAATCTTAATTTATATAAATATATGATTTATTAATATTAATTAAAGATAATATTAATTGCATAAATATAATAATTTATAAAAATATTAATTTAATATTGTTGCTGCTTCTTTGGAAGAGGTGATTTAGTCCATCTGAGAATGAGGTGTCTTTCTGAAGAATAGCAATAAATCTTTATTCTTACTTTCATGAATTAGAATTAAAAATGTTATTTTAAAGATCAATTCCCTCCCTGTCCTGAAGGGAAATGGCAACTAAATTTTTGCTTGCTTAATTTAAAGACTTATTTTTATTTATTTATGCACACAAAAACTAGGGTATAAGCCAGAGGTGTGGGGGGCGGTGAGAGGATTCAACAGAGACAGAGTGGGGAGAAGAACAGGTGGATCTACTGAAGTATACTGCTAAGAGGAGCAGCGGGCAAGACAAGAGAGGTCTTTTGCACCATTGGGTCAGCTCCCTGGCTGGGAATCAAACTCTTGCCACAGTGTCTGGCAATAGCTGGATAGTACTGAGACTTTAACCCCTGTGCTACCAGGGAGGGCCTGCTTGCTTAATTTAGATTCTATGTTAAATTAGGTAGTAAGGTTTCCTAGTATGTCAAATAAAGAAAATAGAATTTGGGACATAGTGGGGTACTTGAGTCTATGAAGGATGAGCACAGAGAGAGGAGCTTAAAGCCTCTGACTCTGGGAAGAAGAGATATGGTGGTGCTTAGGAACTGCTAAGTAAGTGCTTAGTGAATTGGCACTGAGAGGCAGCACTTGGTCAGAACATTTATCAAACTGCTGCTCACTCCCACAAAATTAGTAACCTCACGTAACTGCACCAGGAACTTCTGGCAAGCTCATCTTCACACAAAGATACTCTTTATAGGCTTAGCAGTGACTTCCAGCAGAAATAATACTTGGCCTTGCCACAAAACCTTTCTCTACCTCCACTTGACAGTCCTAGAGTGTACCACCCATCGTTCTCCTAGTGTGACTGTGAATTCAAAGGAATCCCTTGAACGAGATGTAAATGAATGCCATCCTGTGTGTTAAATGACACTGAGCAAGAGGCAGATGTCTCTCTTATGCCCATCTGGATAAAGGGTCTTGCCTTGGGAAGATACAGATTGTGGAATTGGAATCAGAATATTGGCTGAGTCTCAAAATCCTTACATCCTGGGTAGAAAGTGGTGTCATGGTTAAACACTTAATCAAGTTTAATCTGACTCTTCCATAGCTGGAGGAAGTTGTAAGTCTTCCCTATTATTTTATAGCATTGGTTACTTCTGCTTTTCCCTTTCTGCTTCCTGATTCTATTCAGTCATCAGGATTTTCTCTTATATACTATTTTTTTTTTGTTACCCTCAGTATTAAGTAATTTTCCTGGAGATTCGGGATGCATCCCAGGGAAAGTATGCATCAGTCATCTGTGGTTGACTACTAGTGACCTTCCCCACAATGACAGCCATCCGGGGAGATACGCTTTACTTCCCCATGTCCCTACTGTTTCATTTTTAGATCTCTATCATAGTGCCTGGCCTACTGCCCAGAGCTCCATCCACATTTATTGAATGAGTTAATAAATGTGTGCTTCTATGCCTGAGTAAATAAAAGCAAAAAACTGTTGATCTATGAGTATCAAGGTGATAGTGAGAACTTAAAACATTGGAGAGTGAAAGGAAGAGCTACTTTGTCTTATCTGAAGAGGACACTAAATATACCAATGAATAACACCGTTAGCAACTGCCTCTCATGTCCTAAAGGTTGGCAAATACCACAATTAAGTGGCCTAAACCAGGGCTTCTCTCTGTCATGCCACAGGCAGTAAGAGCCTATTTTAAGCAGTCTTTGAAACAGTGACAAGGTTCTATCTTGAGGTGACATCACATTTTTTGCTTCAATCACCTATCTGAGTTTTAAAACCCTTGCCACCTTAGAAAGTATCTAGCCTGTACTCATATTCTCATATTTAGAGAGTGAGTACATGGGGAATGAGGTAGTATTACTCCCACAGTATCCCTTTATAGAATGTAGAAAAGAATCTAGCATCCCTTATATCACCACTTGGTTCAGAATCATTTCCTACACAACTTCTACTTCTTCTAAATCAGGGCCCACATACTCCAAGACTTTATGGTCTTACTAGGAAATATAAAAGGGAGAAGTTCAACAGGTATAGGGCAATAGGAAGTGGTGTTGAGTGTGGTATAGTTGACCACGTGTCCCTTTTAAAGAACAAACTACCTTTTAGCTCTTACCAAGTGGTACATGATGGAAGATATTTCCGGTGTTGACAATTTCTCTTAAAAAGTCTGAAATCTGGTTATTTATGTAAAAATCCCAACTTATACACATGAACACCCACAAATTTTTATTTTATTTTATTTATTTTAATTTTTTAAAATATGAAAACATCAGGGCCTCCCTGGTGGTACAGGCAGTTGAGCGCCATGCTGTAAACCTATCCGCAGCCTCTGCAGTGCCGGTTCGATCCCTACGGGCAGCAGAGATGCCCACATGGTGAGGCAGACCTCTCCTGCCTTGCCTGTTGCTCCCCTCAGCAGTGTATTTCATCAGTCTGCCTGTTCTGTTCCCCACTCTGTCTCTAGTGAATCCTTTCACCCACCTGCACATCTGGCCTGTACCCAGGTTCTCATATAAATAAATCTTTGAAAAAAAATGAAACATCATACGGGTTGAGTAGGACATTTATTCAGACTTGTCCACTGGTTCTCAACTGGCAACTTCTGCTCTACCTCCCTATGAATGTGCCCACACTCATAGGACTTTCTAGTGCTACTTATATCACTTAGAATCAAGACATCTAATAGTAATCTATGCTTCTCTGTATCAACACCTAAGACAGTTTCCATTTAAAAAATATCTGCAAATTTAAAGTTATAAAGTTCTCAATCTCTTTGCATTTGCATTTTATGATGAGGATAGGAAAGTTTGAAGTTAAATTTATGTCCCTTTGTAAGTAGCAGAGTTAGTGGTCAAGAACAGGACCTCTGGAAACTTTCTGCCTGGACATGTAACCTTGAACAAATGACTTAATGTCACCAAGTCTTGGCTTCTTTATGTTTCAAATGTAGATAATAATAGTACCCACCTCATAGTTTCTTGCAAGTATTAACTGAATTACATGTAAATTGCTTAGGATCTTGCCATGGTGTTCATTCTCTGACTTCCTTTGTGTGGACCTTCTTTTCTTTCATTAATCTTTCTTTTTCTTTTTTTGCCTTTTTCAGGGAAAGGGCTCATAGATGGTGGTGTCAGAAAGATATTTGCTGGGTCCTGGACTCCAGATCTCCCATGTCCCACAATGACATTTATGAAATAGAAGATAAGTCAGAGTCCATAGAAACTGATGGGGCTAATTGAAGGTATGTGATCATTTTCTGAGGCTGGGGGAAATCTAGACAGTCACCCAGGGTTAGTCTCTGTCTGTCATAGGAGATCACTGGTGGTTGAATATGTCTCTGAGAGACAAGACATAGCCTAATAAGAAGCCACTGAGTTCTATAATGGCCTCTTTGGGTTTACTTCTAACATGTGTCAGTGCTTTACTACTTCCATTTTTCAGTCCTTCCTCTTGCTGTAAAAGACTCATGGGGACCTAAACTCTATTTTATATACACTTCTACTCAGCAGACTCATGATTGCTACCCACTTACGCTTGGGTTCATGTGATTTCTTTATGTTTTTTGGTTTTTATCCAAGAGTTCGCTCATCCCTTTGAATGCCATTCTGAGTAGTAAGAAACCAAACTTTTTGTATTTTAATTTGCTTTTTTTTAAATTTGAACTGTGATTTCCCTCACTTGATTTGAACAGGAATGGTTTGCTTATTATATTCTTTCTTCTTCCGGAAATTGTATCGGGTTTGGAGACATCATGGGCTGTCTTGTGCTATTCATTTCATAGTGTATTATTAATAGGCCAATTACAGTGAGCAAAGCGTTTTAAGTGACATCTGACCAGAGATTTGCAAACTATATTGTCACTTTGATTTCTGTCCTATCACGTAGTACTGTATTTTCCCTGCTTCAGCTATAATCCCCTATGTGATTTTTAATTTGACCCAGGTGTCGAAGTTAAAAATGTATTTGTGTGGTCAATATGTTACACAGAATGTGTAGGAAGTGGTGTTGAGTGTGGTATAGTTGACCACATGTCCCTTTTAAAGAACAAACTACCTCTTAGCTCTTACCAAGTGGTACATGATGGAAGATATTTCCGGTGTTGACAATTTCTCTTAAAAAGTCTGAAATCTGGTTATTTATGTAAAAATCCCAACTTATGAGTGAGTTTGGGGGCTCAGTTTGCATGTGTTTTTACCATTTTTATGGATACTATGAAGGAAGTTATTCATATCCTGATAGTCACAGGATTAATACTCTATTTCATAGCTTCTGACATCTCCAACTATAGATTAAAAATTCTTGGTAGCTAGGCATTCTATTTGAGGTTATGATAAGAACTGACTTTTAAGATTTGCTGGTAAAGGGATATTTTTTTCAAGTGTCCACTTCTGCAGCATTAGAAATTCTTTATAAGCTGAAAGGAAAATAGCACAGCCATGTCATCTTGTCCCCTGTCTCTAAAAAGTCTCTACCTTGGGCCAACATGTAGCATAGAGGGTCACATTACTGTCCAGTGTAGAATTTTCTGTAATACTAGAAATGTTCTATTTTCCAATGTGGTAGCTACTGGTCACATGTGGCCATGAAGCATTTGAGTGTAGCTAGTGTACCTGAGAAACTAAAATTTTTATTTTGCTTCATTTTTTAATTTAAACATAGTCACATATGTCTAGTAGCTATAATATTCGTGTGCATAGAATTGATTATTGAGATGTCTGTAAAGTTTTTGAATTATTCACCTGTTCTTTCTCTTGTATTTAAATCTATCTTGAAAAATTAATAACAATGGTGGCAATATGACATTTTTGAGTCCCTATATATAAGCTGTGTGTTTTCTGTGCTAGGTATTATACCATAATCTACCTCATTTAATCTTTACCTCAAACTCCAAGCTAGTGCAGCACCATCTACTTCATTGTTAATATGGAGAAAAGGTGAAAGAAAGAAACTTGTCCAAGGTTACACAGAGAACTGGAGCTATAGACTGAGGCCAAGTGATCCCACGTGGATAATTTTCTTACTCTACCAGATGCTGAACTGTTTATCCTTTTCTCTCATGAATTGTCTAAATAAAAGCTGTATTAAATCCCAAGGGTTCTTATAATACAATAACACAAACTGGGTAGCCTAGAACAACAGAAGCTTATTGTCTCACAGTGCTGGATGCTAGTGCCCGCAGCACCATGTCTCTCTGAAATCTGTGGGGGAGCATCTCTCCTGGCCTCATCCTCGCTTTTAGTGTTTTGTTGGCAATTGTTGACCTTCTTGGCTTGTAAGTATATCACTCTGGTCCTCATCAGCACATGGCATTTTCTCCGTGTGACTCTGTGTTCACATGGCTTCCTTCTCATGAGGGTGCAGCCATAGAGGATTAGAGGCCTACCCTACTTCCATAGTGATGTCATTTTAACTAATGATGCCTACAATGACTCTGTTTCCAAAATAATATCACATTCCGAATACTAGGTGTTAAGACATTAACGTATCTTTTTCAGGGGACACAGTTCAAGTCATAACAGGAGTCTATTTTATTTTGTTAGAATTAGGAAATTTTCTGCATTCTTAGATAACTTTACATTAAGATTTTCTGGAAGCAGAGAATCATAAGGGGAAGACATTACTTTGGGAATCTGAAGACTTGTGTTTGAATCTTGGGAGTGCTTTAGGGCTCTCTTCCTTAACTTTTTCATCTGTAAAATGGTGATAGCAAGAACAGTGTTTTGATACACCATTTTTCCTGACAGGCCTTGCTTTTTCCTGACAGGCCTTGCTTTTTCCTGGCAGGCCTTGCTAAGCAATGAAGTGTAGATGCTGTGGCCAACGAAAAGCCATTCCCTTCACTGCCAGTTAATGGACATGGCTCTTTCACCCATATTTGTTACCCTAACACAGGTGTCAGTACATAGTCCTTCCCCCAAGTTCAGGAGAAGGAAGGAAAGGCAGTGACAGAGCCAATATGACTTTGCAGTCACACTGGATTTCAGTACTCTTTGGGACAAAAATGGTATTGCATGATGGATGATACCAGTGGAAGAGGAGGAAGCCATGGGGCTAAGAGCATGGTGCTGTGGAGACAAGAGTGAGTGGCAGATTGCCTGCTTTGGCTGTAGCTTTGTAGCCTCCAGCTGTGTGTCCAAGGAAGATTGACAACCTTTCTCTGCATCAAATCACTTTATCTACTATCAGTGAATTACATTTTGCATTCACTGAGCCCTCTTCGGCTCTTACTTTTGATTAATGCAGTTAAACCAAAAACCAGTGAGGCTTTAAAAATACTGTTTGCATTATCCCACAGTAATTTCCACCTCTCTCAGACTTGGGGATTTCTCTGTAAGCGTGGAAGAAATATTTGACCTTTGCTTGTGCTCAGATGAGCAGTTTGGTGTTGGTGCCTCCTCAGAAGTTAAGGAATGGTTTGTTATATGCATGCTATTCATCTTCCCAATGTCAAGGGATCCATGCTTCCAATATCTAAAACGTCTCATGATAATTCTACACAGCTCTTAGTCATCTTCTTGTAGTAAGTGATGGTTTGTTGACTCAAGTCTTTTACTCAGTGACTCAAATCACTCTTCTTTTTTCATGTTTTGCTTCTCAGGTAGGAAAACACAGGGCATCAAAGGGCAAATAAAGATGAGTTTGGGACTATACGCATTATTATCTCCAGGTTAATTATGCACATAGACAGAATTTCAAAATTTTCCAAAAAATCTTAGGTATTGGCAAGTGAGAAACAAACAAACAAATTACATGACTGTGGTCATTAACTGCTGTGGTCTGAGAAGATCTGCCAGATTGTTGGAAGATGTCTTTTTGTTTCCACTTATTATGAGTTAGTTTTTAAAGAAACTGACTTGCTTTGTAGTATCGTGATTTGAAGAATGTCTTTTAAAAAGTGATTTGCTTTTAAATTTACATCTCTTAAATTTTCATGAAACATTTATTGTTAAGATATAGCTTTCACTTTTAAAGACTTTGCTTGATACACACACACACACACACACACAACCTTGCTCTTTGCTTAGAATTCTTGAGGGAAAATTTATGTTCCATTTAGGATTATCCCAATTTCCTAAATTATGCAATAACTTTTTAGAGGAGTTTGATAAGTGTTCATTCAATATTCAGCACTGAAATAGATTACTTGTCAGTGGAAATAACAAACTCCCCATAATAGTGACTTAAAGAAAATACATGTGTATTTCTTTTTCTCAGTTAAAAAGACAGAGGCAATTTACCCAGGAATGGCATGGTAGAGTATGGCCTCAAGAGAACATGATTTCTTCCATCCTATTTTTCTGTCACAGGTATTTCCCCATGCATATCACATTTCATGGCCCAAGATAGCTGCTGATTTGCAGCCATTACATCTGTATTCTAACCATTAATAAAAGGAGATCAGTGGCAAAGGGCACCCCCCCTTTCTTTAAGGAAGCTTTTGAAAAGTTGTGTACTTATGGGCATCCCTGGTGGTGAAAGGGGTTAAGCAGAACACTATGAAGCAATCTGCAGCCTCTGCAGCATGAGTTTGATCCCCGGCCAGCCAGAGAGCAACCCACATGGCACAGCAGACCTCTCCTGTCTCGCGCGCTGTTCTCCTCAGCAGTGTACTTCAGTCTGCCTGCCTGTTCTGCTCCCTACTCTGTCTCTGGTGAATCCTCTCACCCCTTGCACCTCTGGCCTGTACCCCAGCTCTTGTGTGCATAAATAAGTAAATATTTAAAAAAAAGTGGTGTACTTATTTCTGCTTATGTCCCTTAAGACTCCTTGTGCTTGGTCTTAACTAGTGGTAAACAGGGCTAGGGAATGTGGGTTGGGTGTATTTCATTGTGACTATATTTCACATCTTCTTTATCCAGTCACTTGCAAATGGGTACTTTGGTTGTTTCCAGCTCTTGGCTACTGTAAATAATGCTGCAGTAAACATGGAGTCACATATATCTCTTCAAATTAGTGTTTTTAGTATTTTTCAACTGAATACCCAAAAGTATAACTGAGTCCATAACTGGATCATATGGAATTTATATTTTTAATTTCTTGAGAACCCTCCAGACTACTTTCCATAATGGCTGCACCAATTAATGTTCCCACCAGCAGCAAAAAAGTGGTCCCTTTTTTCTACATCCTCTTCAACACATATTGTTTCTTTTCTTTTGGACAATAGCCATTTTCACAGGTGTTGATAATAGCCCTTATAGAGGTACCTTGTTACTGTTTTGATTTGCATTTCCCTAATAATAAGAGATGATGAACATCATTACACATGCCTGTTGACCACCTGTTTGTCTTCTTTGGAAAAGTGCCTATTGAGACCCTCTGCCCGTTTTTTAAATTGAGGGTTTTTTTGGTTGGTATTTTTATATATTGGCTATTAACCCCTTATATGATGTGCAAATATCATATAAATAGAGTGTCTTTTTGGTTTGATGTAGTTTCTTTTGGTTTGAAAAAATTTTTCTTAGTTTATTTTTTGCTTTTGTTTCTATTGCTGTTGGAACTGAGTTCTCAAACATATATTGAAGGTCAATGTCAAGGAGCTTATCTCCTATGTATTCTTCTATGTATTTTTTGTTTTCAGGTTTTACATCCAGTCTTTGATCCATTTTTAATTAATTTTTTGTGTTGTGTTAGATTAATGTCTAATTTCATTCTTTCATTGCTTGCTGTCCAGTTTCCCTATATCATTTGCTGAAGTGACATGACTGTCCCCATTGTTTGCTCTTTACTCCTTTGTCATAAATTGGTTGTCCATACATGTGTACATTTTTTTTGAACCCTCAATTCTGTTCTATTGATTTGTGTTTTTTTTTTTTCATTCTCATGCTATTTTAACTACTCTCACTTTGTATTATAGCTTAAAGTTGGGAGAGTGTTACCTCCATTTTTGGTTCTTTATTCTCAGTATTGTTTTTCCTATTTGGGGTCTTTTGTAGATTAAAAAATTCCATTAATTTTGTTCTATTTCTGTGAAGAATGCCTTTGGGATTTCTTCATAAGTATTCTAATCTCCAATACAGTTATCTTCTCAAAGTCCCTCAAACTGCTCTTTCTTGATATTGAGTCTTCATCTTTTTTGTTTCTTTGGTTTAGAATATTCTCTTTTACAGCCCTAACTACACAATTCAACTCTGACTTGTCTTCTAGATCTTTGATTAAGTTCCATATCCCTCAAGGAATAATTTCCTGGTCCCATTGCACATACTTTCCGGGTCCCTGTAGTTACATATTCTTATGGGATCTTATTCCTTTTGTTCAGAGTGCTGATTGATGTTTTCTTTTTCTTTTTTTTTTAAAGATTTATTTATTTATGCATACAAGAGCTGGGGTACAGGCCAGAAGTGCAGGGGGTGAGAGGATTCACCAGAGACAGAGTGGGGAATGGAAGAGGCAGACTGACTGAAACACACTGCTGAGGGGAGCAGCAGGAGAGTCAGGAGAGGTCTGCTGCACCTTGTGGATAGTTCCCTGGCTGGCCAGGGATCGAACGTGTGCTGCAGTGGCTGCGGACAGCTTCATAGATTGTGTCTTAACCCCTTGCGCCACCAGGGTGGCCCTGCTTGATGTTTTCAATTATACACCCGTTGATGTTTTTATATGATGGATTTCTCTTTTCTCCACTCTCCTGTAAGCTCCTTGAAAATAGAGATCATGCTGGTGTTTTTCACTGTCAAGCACACTGTGGCTATCAGAATACTCAGCATATGTCAGATATTTTAGAAATGTATGTTGGATGAACGTGTCAATAAATAAATGTTCTGATACAAATATCTAAATTATACTGGGGTGGTACAATATACAGCACTATATGTGATATTCATGGAATATATACAAAAGACTGAATGGATAAAAAAATAGTGAGAATCAACCTAGTGAATCAATGTGTCTCAATGAAAGATCTTATTTTCCTTCCTATCATGTTACCCCCCACCCCAGGGGTCATTTAGACTTAGCATAATAGTAAATCCTATATCCATATTATAAAAATGATTTTTTTTCAGTAATCAATTTGTTTATTGGTGAGCTTTACATTTTTCCAGTTGATTATTTTTGTGTAGCTTTGGTTTGATCATGCAAGTGAGGGAATCGATTCTGTTCCCACCTTGCACAAATGGTTTCACTATCCATTATTAAACTACCAGTTTTCTCATTGTGTCATGAATATAGTAAAAGCACCTATATTTTAAGTATGCACTGGTTTGGATAGGCTATGCCATCCTAATACATCCCTCCAAAACTTAGTTGCTATCTTATACAAAACCTGCCATCAGTTGCCTCCCAGGGCAACTACTATCCCTTTTCTCCATCAGTGGTGGTCTGCGTCATCACCACCTCAATGCATGACTTCCAGGAAAAGGAGAGAGAATTGGAGGAAAGGGGATCATCATCCATCAGCTCTTAAATACCTTGGGTTGAAAGGATGCGTGTCACATGGACCCAAACCCATTTGGCAGAACTAGTCAAACAACTCCCCTTGCCGACAAGAAGGCATGGAAATGTGGGCGAACATGCAAATTCCAGCGAGCAGTAATGCATCAGCCATGGAGTAACTGCAACAATGAAATGATGATGATGTCATGATGATGATCACATTGACATTCTGATAGAGATTTTCTTGAGACCACATTTCTTTTCTTTTAATTCCTCACCTCCCTCTTCCCTTCCACCAACAAATAGGTAGAAATTAGCACGTGATAACTAACTGGAGTAACATAATTGCTGAATAACAGCACACAAAGAAAAATACACAAGTCAGCATTCAATTGAGAGAGCTGTGATGAAGATGATGCGATGATGATGATGGAATCTAATGAAGGAGCAAGAAATTGCAGCTGAATGTACCAGAGAAGTCTTCTTGGAGATAATGACTGTGTTTGAACTGACTGTGTAGGACAAATAGAATTTCAAGGTGTAGACAAAGTAGTCCAAAGGAAGGATATGGGGGAATTTAATGAAAGTGAGTAATATGAGCTAGGTTCCCAAGGCATCAGAGTGTCACCTGTGACAGTGGAGAACATACTTGGCCAGGCCAGTAGAAAGGAAGTAAAGTGGACATGAGAATCCCTAAGAGGGCAATGTTTCCATCATTAAGTTGCTGATAAGAGAATCATCTTCAACTAGACAGATGCCGCAGCTTTTCTATCACCAGATGCCTAGTCTAGCCTGGCTGTCCCTCTCAGCAGCTCCCACTTCCAATACACCAGATTCCAAAGAAAAGAAGGCAGTCACATTTTTGTGATCTGTTCATTTGATAGTCTGTGAACAAAGAAAGCCATTTCCTCCACTCAGCCAGACCTACTTTATGATTTTTGTGTACTTTGTAAAAAATATAGAAAAATAGTTTGAAACAAAATTATCTTTATTTTTTTCTGACACTTTTTATCAAATCTCCCTGTTCTTCTCTAATAGCTAGCAGGGTTGGGTCAGCTCTTTGGGGTCTACATCTCTCTCATCTATTTAAAGGAAAATAGGTTTGTAAGAAGACTTTTGATTTTTCTTTTCATCTCTTGTTTTTCAAGTTTTCAGAGAGTGAACAAATGTCATTGGACTTCTTTCTCCTTTCCTTTCTTGAGTAAAATGTCCTTTCTGTCTCTATGGAAACCCTCTGATGTGCTACCAGTATTCTTGGTAGAAGTCAGTGTCAGTGATGCTTTATTCTGCAGGAATTGTTTCTCCCCACGGGATGCAACAGACATTATTATTTGATTGAGCTGGGTTCTCCTAGAGTATGTCCTGTGTTTCTTTACAAGTTTGTTCATGGTATCCTAAGAGGAAGGTAAAGGTGTAAAATTAATGGCATAACTTAAGGTGAGGGATGGTTTTTCAAAGATACATTAGCTCTAAGGATAAAGCTGCAGGTTGAGTCTGAGGAAACTTGGAGAAAAATTATTATTCTGGTGCAAAATGGCACCTACCAATATTGTACAGCATGGGTAAGTCTTTCTACATGTGTTTTGGAGCAAAAAATGAAATCTTTTGGGGAGTGGTTTGGTACATTAATCAGGGGACTAGGAATCCTCGTGCTTTCTTCATGCATGCTGGAATAAATTAAAATAAAAATCAATCTATCACAGCCACTCCAAGGTGCAGACACCTTGCCTGGAAAATGAAAAGCAAGGGAAAGACATTGCTGGTGGTAAGGAATATTGCTCTCAAACCAGCGGAATTAACGAGGGCTTGGGAAACATCTGGCAGTCAAGTGAGTTGTCAGCTTGTTGGTATCACACCAGTATTTGGGGGAATTTGAGATAATGGGAAAAGAGAGGGAGGACTGGACCATTGCAGGCTCAGCGAGAGCAGGCTGTGTCAGAAGCCCTTGGGAGCAGAGAGCTTAGATGTCATTCTTAGGAAAAATGACCTGACTAGCAACAAAGATTGATGATTAGAGAAGAAAGAACCTTTGAAAAAGTTATTGCCTTGATCAGGGGGTAATTTATTTACTGTTTAACATGGCAAGAAATGCAAAATGAGATTCCTGTGTTGGAAAGCGGAATTTCAGATTTGGCAATCAATTGGGGTCTTAAAATAGAATTTCCCGAACTTCTAGGTCAAATAGGTATGGCAGTTTAGCAGTGCATGGATTTAGAGATAAAGTGTGGAAGATTTGAAACCAAAGTACAATGCCAAAAATTAGGAGGACGGTCGCTGGCTACAACATGGAATAGATTTCCATCAAATAAAACCCCCCAAAAACAAAACTCTCATTTTTTGTGATTTAATTATGACTATATTATTTGAGTGAGTTCTTGTAAGAAATTATGAATTAGACCAAGCTATGATGTCCATTTTAAAGATGGAGAGACTAAGGTTTGGGGATGGTAAGTGATGTGACGAGGGCACATAGCTAACATGAGGCTGCTTGAGACTGGAGGTAGCTTACTCAGTGGTCAAGCTTTTAATTGCTGCCTTCCTCCCTAGGATGAGACAGAGGCATGAAGGTCTATGCTGGTGTGTCCTGCCTCGGGCTTGTGCTCAAGGGAAAAAATACTAGAAAACCTTGCTGTTTCCTATATATTTTTCTTCTTTCTATTTGTTTTGTTTTGTTTTTGTTTATTGTCTCTTTTTCCTTCCTTTATTCCTACCTGCCTCTTAGATTGTGGTTTTGATCTGCCTTCTCATTCTGCTTGGTTCTTTGTTTATATCCAAGTAACCACCTTGGAATAGTGGTTAAAGGTGTGGCTTCTGATGCTGGATTGCCAAGGTCCAAATCCTAACTTTGCTATTGGTCTAGGTGTGGTTGCCTTCTCTGCCTCAGTTCTCTAGTCTGTTTTAGTTACCTGTGGCCATGTAGTAAACCACCCCACAACTTAATGTCTTAAAATAACTATAACCACAATTCTGTAAGCTGGCCAGAGTGGGTTTGAAGGGGTTCTCTCTGTTCCACATTATGCTGCTAGGGGTGACAGTGGGGCGTGGCTGGAGCTGGAGGAGCCAGGATGGCTTCATCCACATTCCTGGGGCCTCAGCTTGTACAGCTAGGACTGCAGAGGATTGATGGGCCCTCCTCTCAGTCTCTCTCATCATTCACATGGGGGATGAACCCTAGGAGGGAAAAGCAGAACCTGCCAGGTCTCTTAAGGTGTAGGCCCAGAGGGTCACATAGCCTCACTCTGGCTGCATTTAATGCTTAAAGAGACATGAGGTCAGCCCAGTTTCAAAGAAAGGGGAAATAGGCTCCAGCTCTTGGTGGAAGGAATGGCATGTATGTCAGGATGGGTAGAATTATGGAGTCTGTTTTTGCAGATAATCTATCACAGTGAGGTAATTGGATTGTTGAGTTAGGTAGTTCATATTATCCTAACCCCAGCTACATGAGTTATTAGGAGAAATATGTCCTGAGGTATGGAATCTTGAATTCTGTTTTGAGATAGAATGCACACTGGTGCAGATTTGAAGCAGGGTATGAACTCATCGGCTGTATACCCTCATTATAAGCTAACTGGGCATGCTAGTGTAGAAATTTAGAGCACCTGCTAGGTGACATTTTGTTTTTTTTCAAGGCAGGGGCATCCTAAGCTTTTCCAAGAAAGCTCATTTTCCCATAATCATCTAAACTACAGTCTGATTTTCATGAAAGCTTTAATTATTATTACAGAAACGAGTTTGAAATAAGGCCAACTTACTTAACAAATGAAGAGTTTATAGGCTGTTCTTGTAAGTAGTTTATTGGAGACAGTGTGAAGTATTTTCATTTTACTGCTTTTGGCAAAGCCCATGCCACAGCATATTACGTGTCCATACTCAGTGATCCCATCACTGTACAATACATGTGACCACGGTTGCCAAGATGTAGCATAAATTCTGAAGAGGAGTCTATGAGTGATGGGATGTACAAAGTCATCCAGGATGGGCCCAGATAATAACCTCAGCCAGTGCAGTAAACTGAATGTTCTGAGTCTCATGCCTTGTTAGAGATACAAACAGACCCATTTTCTCTTCTGCATAGCTTGTCTCTGAAGCATTCCTAACCGATTCCTCACACACGCTGTTTTTTTTTTTAGATTTATTTTTATTTATGCATACAAGAACTAGGGTACATGCCAGAGATGAGCTCAGGGAGTGAGAGGAGTCACCAGAAACAGAGTAGGGAATAGAACAGGCAGATTGACTGAAGTACACTGCTGAGGGGAGCAGAGGGCGAGGCAGGAGAGGTCTGCTGCATCCTGTGGGTAGCTTCCTGGCTGGGCATTGAACTCATGCTGCAGTAGCTGCGGATAGCTTCATAGGTTGCGTTTTAACCCCTTGTGCCACCAGGGAGGCCCCTCCTCACACACACACAGTTAAGCACTGAGTTCTCTAGACCTCCTCCATGGGGAACCATTAGCTGTATGATTTCAAGTACACACTTCAGGTGTTGCTTCACTTGTAAACATATAGTAGATTAAATTAAGTCAGGCAAGAAGGAAAATACAGAAGAAGGAGTGAATTATTTCAGGGGTTCTGTTCAGGAGGTAGATGAGATTTCGTCAGTATTCTGTAGGAATTAATGAAAAAATCATGCAAGGACCATTAGAAGCAATGAATACATCTGTGCTTTGGGGGTGATTTTAAAGGTGATTTAGATGATGCAAGAGTTTTATTTTTGGAGACTAACAGCTAGATGAGATTCGATTCTACCCCTGTAATTCTGCTGTTGCTGCACTTAGTAAGTTCTAATGCAATTGTTTCCCCCATCTATTTGGATATGTTAAGTTAAATTAGCAGAGAGAGACACCAAAATACAGTCATGGAATTAAGATGGAATTTTTTAAATCTCTCACACAACTGTCAAAAAATGAACAGTTTAACGTGGCTGCCCCATACACAATGTGGAGTTTCCATTCCCAGGTCCAATGAAGTGACTTTTGTTATTGTCATCTTTTCACCACCGGGAAGAGGAAAAAAGGAAAAGAGAGGATAGGCAACTTTCTTTAGAACGTTATAATCTGGAAGTTGTGGCATCATTGCTGCTTACAACCCATTGGAAAGAATTGCTCTCATGTCCGTAGCTAATTAAAAGGAAACTGCTAAAAATCTCTAGCAAGGCAGCCATGTGCCCTGTTAACATTTTGGTGGGTGAGTGAAGATTATATCATTAAAAGGAAAATGTGGAAGATAGATATTGCAAGCTGACTAGTCATTCATATTCCTAATTACATACTTTAATTCATTTGTGTAAATCAGATGCACACTAAATGTCTACTTCAAAAATATTAATGTTTTCTTGAATGTGCATTTATGCTCTTGTGTTTTCTTAGAACATTTGCTCCATGAAAACAAGGAATGGTTGTTTTTTTTTTTTTTTTTTTTTAAAGATTTATTTATTTATTTATGCAAGCACTGGGTACAGTCAGAGCGCGGGAGGGTGAGAGAATTCACCAGAACCAGAGCGGGGAACAAAACAGGCAGACTGATGAAATATACTGCTGAGGGGAGCAGCTGGTGCGGCAGGAGAGGTCTGTCGTGCCATGTGGGGCTCTCGCCGGCGGCCGGGGATCAAACTGGTGCTGTAGAGGCTGCGGGCAACTTTGCAGCTCAGCGCTCAACCGCTGCGCCACCAGGGGAGGCCCAGGAATGGTTGTTTTGGTTAATTCACCAAAAGTTGCACATAGTAGCTTACACAAATTAGACATTCATTCATAGTGAACAGATATTTGTAACAGACCTACTGTGTGCCACACTATTTTTTAGTTGCTAAGGATATAGCAGAGCCTACTTTCTACATAATCCTTGCATTAATGATCTTCATTCAGATTGGATAGCTGGTGATTAAGAAATTCTTTGAATTAATAAATAATTTTAAGTGTATATAGTGTCACAAAGGACACATTTAGATGGTATGGAATATATATTGGGTCTCGATAGTCAGAGAGCCCTCTCTACGGAAGTACATGTTTAAGTCAACAAAGAAATTTGGTTTATGGTGGCTTTCTAAGATCAGTTCCTAAATATTCTGATTTAATTGCATAAAACATTCCCCTTTTATACAAAAACCAAACTCTAATAACACAAATATTCTCACATACAAATATCTGAAATGGAAGCCCCAAGTTCATCAGCTCCTTAAACCTGCATTCCCACACTTAAGAGTTTCCAAAGTAGGGCCTCCCCAGGTGGTGCAGGTGGTTGAGCACCGTGCTGTAAAGCTTCCACAGCCTCTGCAGTGCCGGTTCGATCCCGGCCGGCTGGTGAGGGTCCCACCTGACGCGGCAGATCTCTTCTGTCTTGCCCGCTGCTCCCCTCAGCAGTGTATTTCAGTCAATCTGCCTGTTCTATTCCCCACTCTGTCTCTGGTAAATCCTCTCACCCTCCCACACATGTAGCCTGTACCCCGGTTCTAGTATAAATAAATCTTAAAAAAAAAAAGTTTCCAAAGTATTCCTCTGACCTCCCAGCCACTGGGACAAGCTGCCCTATCTCTGAACCAGTGGCCAGAGATGAGTGCATCTGTGTTTTGTTTGATGACAGACTTTGTGGTTTGCCCTGCCAATCTCCAATTGCAAATCATAGATTTTTAGACAAGTACAGTGGCATTATCCCACGTTGAAGCTGATTAACCTTTAGGAGAAAGGTCCGGGAAAACAAAGCAATGATTTGTGGAGGCCTGTTTCCCACAGAGAAATTGTATTTGACCTACCAGCAAGGACACTCTTTCCTCGGGACTTTAAAATCAAGGTTTTTATTAGTAGACTGGAGGCAATGTTTGGAGCAGCTGGTGTGTCCTGCTTGCCTCGCCTGACTTGGTTTTCTCCTTTGCCCGGTACCTCGGCATCCCCGTTGTCTCATTCAGTCGGACTGACAGACTTAGATGTTCCCTTGATTGATTAGGGAACAGATGTGGCATAAGCAGAATTGTCAGGGACAAAGTGAAACCAGATACTTTACTGCTCTTTTCTCTGAGATAGCAGGCATTTAAGGAGAACTTCCTTAACCAGTGGTTCACAGAGGCATCAGGGATCCCTGTTATGACTGTGGCTCCTATTCATAAATTCTGACTTGTCTTATTGAAAGGGTGAAACCACCATACTTTTCCTTTACTGGGCTTGATTCTTTCTCGCAAGGTTAAATCATTACCTAATATTTTTTGGGAAGCCATGAAGTGGTTACCTGGATCACGATGTTAAGGACCCAAGAATTTCATGGAAGAATGGTTTATGTCCTGGGCAAAGAATTTGATGATCTGTGGGGAGAACAGTGGCCTAAAAGTCAAAAGACTTTTGCTTTAGTTCTAAGCTTTTTCTCTGACTTATTCCTCTGGTGACTTTTATCCATGCTGGTAATGATCCCTGTCTACTCTAAGTTCTCAGGAACTCTGAGGATAGGATCTGAGTTATTAGGAAGGCTGAACTATGGGTAATTATGAACACGGAAGCTAGTCAGTCATTATATCAACTCACTATAGAATCCAATTTGAAATAAGGTATCCAACAGTAGTTAAATGTGGGACTGTGAGTCAGGTTAGCACAGGTTGAAGGACCTGATCTATCACTGTTAGCTGTGTGACCTTGAGTAAGTTCCTTAATCTCTCTGAGATTCAGTTTCTTTATCTATCAAAGAAAAATGATAAAAATAATGCCTTCCTCCAAGATACAATGATGGTTAAATAAGTCCATGGTGGAGGGCATTTAACACAATGTCTAACACCTAGTAAAGACTCAGTAAAAGGCAGCTTTAAATTTTATTTAAATTATTAAAAAGTAATAACAATTAGCAATGTACTGAGCACTTTTAAACCTCCCGAATGACTTGGCTTGGAATTCTCAGTGAAGAAGAAATTAAAAAGTCTGTATAAACAACAAATTGATACTAGAATGCAGTCCAGGAGAGAAACAAAAATAGCATTATCTGAAAGGTGTGAAATGTGGAAGTCCTTGAGAAATCCTCAAAAGAAGAAAAATTGGAATGTGAAAATTTCTTAATAGTGTCTTTGAAAGTTGATATAACCTACAGAATATTTGCTTTCACTCTCACCTCCCCCCTCAAAAGGAACAAAACCTCTTTTTCCTTCTCAATAGAACTGGGTTTCCTCCCCCAGATATTCCTTCAGGAAAGAGAAACTTCTTTCCTGTCAAAGAATAGATCTTGATTTATCTGAGCCAATAAAGGATTAATATTGTCAATAAATTATTTTAGGAATGGGTATAAAACCACCCAGTTCTGACCCCTTCTCCCCCTGTCCCAAATGGGGAGAAGTTTGCTGGGGGACCTCTCAGAACTTTTCTTGAAGAAGGTTCTATAATATTTCATTGTTGAGTTCAGGAAAACGCAGTCTGTTTTCTGCTGGATTTTTTTTTAATTTTTTAAAATTATTTTTATTTTTATATTTCCCATACAATTGCATGCCCCTTATTTTGACCCCAATTTCTGCTGGATCTTTTTTCATCCTTTTATGAAGTTGGAGCAATGTGGAAGTAATGTTGTGACCACGAGGTGAACAAACCTGAGGGAAATTTGAAATATTTGCCAGTGAATTAATGTTCATTCCACCTGCCTTGAAGATGGTAGAGTCTAGATACCAGAGAAAAAACTCTTTCTGTTGCACTCTGAGCAAGCCTTCTGATTTCTGCTTCATGTGACACTTGGGACCCCACATCACACTCATGTGTCCCCATCCTCTCTTCCAATTTTGAGAATATAGAACTTGGATTATGCTATTCCTGCTTGAGGGCAATTCATTCATGGAAATTATCCGTCCTTTTCAGGAGGCAAATCAGCCAAGGGACAGGAGATCATCTTCTTATAAATCAGTGTTCATATAGAAAGAACAAAATATTTATAGACTGAAAACCAGGATCATGGGTATAGAACAATGTGATATAGAATATATATGTGTATGATAATAAACATCATCAATATTTTTAGCAAGCATTAAGACTCAGTCACACATCTGCAGAAAGAAACATACCGTTGGCGTATTGGACTTTTTTTGTTTGAAATGTGTGATTCATCAGAAGAGAAGCTTAAACTATGTTTTATACCAGGGTAACTTAAGAAGAACAACCCAGGGGGAATAATTTATCCCTCTTTATGTTGGTAGTATTAAACCTAGTAAAACTCAAAGATAGAATTTGCTCATCCTCATTCAGAATAGGTGAGTATTTCCATCATCTCCAGCTCCCACTTCCTAGGTAAGATATTTTACTCCCTAATGAGGAATAGAATCCAGTGAGAAAATGTAAGAATGCTACTGTCCACTTTTGGACACTAGCTAGCTGCTTTCAAGATTCATGTCCCAAGGAAGATGTCTGCTGGAGATTCAGAGAAACACTTCAAGGGAAATAGGGAAAACTTGTAACTTTTGCATCAACAGACAGACTTCAGAATGTCTGTGGTGTGAACTGTTTTTCTCATCTCCATAGTCCTTTGCTATTTTACTCTGTACCGTCATGTGGCAGGCCATGGATCTAGGCAAGTTTTAGATTTGTGCTTTTGGAGAATTGTACTTGGAAGCAGAGATGAAAAAAGTTAAGATTGGTGGTTCCAAAATCTCATCAATGACTATGAGAGCACTAGCTCATCCAAGAGTGAATCAAGCCAGAAAACAATTATATCACAAAGAGACTTCAGACCAGCCATTCACTGTTGCAGAAACAGTAGGTCTCAATAAAGGCACCTCCAACTTGGGATTATGTGGGAAATTTGTGGGTGTAATTTTGGTTGTTCTGAGGGACTGGGAATATTTGTAACTTTGGCTCTCATGCACAGATGGAATCATCTGACTCTTTTATTATGAATTTTAGTATAGTCCCCCAACATGCAAATACAGAAATGCATGATCTATTATAAGTGATTTTTTGCCCTCTATAATAGGGCACATTTATTCTTTTGGCTCTATCAGTATATTATCTGTGAATTTTATTTCCAAATAATAATGAGGGTGTGGCAAAATAAATGGTTGATAATCACTGGCTTACCTACAGAAAATTTTACCCAAAGAAAATTTCCTTGTGGTTTAACAGAATTTTTCAATGTTATAACCAGTAAACTCGAGGTTGTGTGGACATAAACTTTCTCCTTTCAAAAAGCATTTTGTCAGTGCCAGTATCTCCCAGCTCAGAAAGCGGTTGAAGAAAAGAAAATTCATTCACTGGCCAATATTTTAGTAATGCCTCAATGGAGAGCTGGTGCATTAGAAGAAGAGTTTAGATGTTGTATGTTTCTGGATAATTAATCTATTTCATGATTTTCAGTACTGCCACAAATGTGTACTTACCACATGTGACTGTTTCTCCTTCCTCCCAGGTTATTTTTGCATAAGATGTTTATTTCTTAAACTGCTTCTTGGTTACCAGTTTTTAAGGGTTGAAATCTGCATGAGTATTTAATGTGGAATGCTGGACTAGTTTTCATTGGCAAAGTAGACTAATAAAAATTGCAATCAAAATCTATTTCTGTATGCTTACAAGATGCTGGCCCATTCTATGCATCTATTTACAGCTTATACTTACAGGACCTTAGTCCTGAGGGTACAAGACACTTTTGAAAACTGGTTTCATGAGAAAATATGTCATTCAGATATATTTTCAGGCTCTCATAATAAAGTGGAACTGACCATTTTGGCATGATCCAAAGAGCCACAAGACTCGGTGTATTTCTTAAATTTTGTAAAACTTCAATTTTGAGTTTATAAGCACGATAACTGGGAGGTGTAATTCATTAGGAGATACTTACTTAGGCTTAATTTAATACAAATTGCATGCAAAATTAGTCTGGAAACTGAAACACAAAATATGAGCCACCTTGTAGTTAAGTTGAGGTTAAAGTGAGTGTCCAGTGATGTGGAGGTAAACTTAAAAAAAAAAAAATCAAAATCTTTGGTTAAGAGACTTTAGTAAGTAATGAGGCAAAGCAGACAGTTCAAGACAAAGTCTGTCAGTAGAAAGCACACATCAGGGGATAGGTTGCGCCAAGGTCACTTCTGCCCCCATGAAACCACTCCTTTCTGAGGAAGTCATCCTGAGGATATCTTTCTTGTGCAGGAAGTACATACCTTCAGAATCCTTCTGAACACAGAACTCTAAGAAGCCACTACCAGTTCATTCACAGCATAGGAAAGGAATTGAAGTGATGTTAACAATTTTAAGTGATGTTAACACAAATGATCCCCAAAGCATAGAAGAGACCATGCTTTGTGGTGCAAGGAAGAATTCCTTTAGTTGATACAGGGAGTTGTCTACCTGCAAACATTGAAAGATACTGCAAGTTGTCTGCTGGTTCAAAGAAGCATATCCTAAGATAGGCATTTTCTTCAGCTAAAGCAAATAGAAAGGGTTAAGAGAAGCTTAACTTATTCAGTATGTCCGAGATTGCTTTGATGAAAAAAAAGGGACAGAGGAAAAATCATCTTTCAGTCTATAGCCACACACGTTGACAGTCCAGTTAATCTCGGGAAACAAAAGTTAAAACCAAAATATGAAATCACTTTGCAAGGGAAATCATTTATCAGTTGTGCTTGCAGACAAGATATAATGATGCCTTTGATTTTGCAGGCACAATTGCCTAATCTATCATTTTGTATACAGGAAACTTTTCAGACTTGGTATTTAACAATGGGATTTTGTGAACATGTACTGCAGATATCCAGCTTATTGGTAGTATTCTCTGGTGAAAACCTTTGTAGTTTGGATTCTATATAGAATCCAAATAGAAAAGTTGAGAACTTTCACCCTAACAGATTACAACAGCAACAAACCCATAGATAATTGTAATTAGTAGAATCTCAGCATTGTTCATTAGGGACACTATTTTATTATAAAATGAGAAACATCCCTCTTCCTTTATTCCTTTGGGAGACAAAGCAATTCACAAGTAAATATTGTATCTCTATAATGTCTCTCCTATTGGGCTTTCTGACTCTGTTCCTGAAATGAATGGCTGGTGCTTTTGTTCTCTGCTCAGCTTTGTTGAATATGAGATGCTCTGAAGGAACTTAATTTCGATTTTGTGAGTAATTCATTTTTTCAGAGCCAAGGCATTGGAGGATCAAACAGTACCTAGAGTCTTCTTAGAGGAGCAAACAGAAAATGCCACAAGTCTACCGACTTCCGGGCAGATTTATGGCTTGGTGTCTGGTGAATCTTTAGATTAACACTCTCCAAACCCTATTGTCTAGACTTGGCAAAGGCAGAAGATTAATGTCAACAGGGAGGCAGTCTGCATTGGATGTTGGAAATACAGATCCTACCTTTGACTGGGCTATAGATCAAAGAAGCTTGCCATTTAGTCAGACCCTGGAAGCAGATTTGCAAATCAGGGAGAGGCATTCATGTCAAGAGCAAAAAAGCAAGGCTCAGAAAGGAAAAAAAGAAGGTGTGTGAGGGCTCGAGTGGAAGAAACCACTACAGACTCATATTGTAATATCAGCAACATCAACTTCTGGATTATACTGGGTTGGAAGTAGAGACAAGAATAAGGGCACAGATCTTGTCTGTATCACCACCTTTGTTCAGTGATGACAGACCTGGAGTCACTTCCAAGATCTCACAGGAGGTAGTAGGGCTTTTGCTTACCACCATTTAGCTCTCAGTTGAATATGTGGCTTTGGAAATCTGCTTTCATGGAAAGTAGTTTAAAGGGGATGTTTGGAGAGATCATTTACCATCTCTCCTCCCCAAAGTAAAGTGTTTAGATGATTTACTTCTACAGAAGGTAGGAGGATTAAGATTAATCATAAAATGCACTCTGTCTGAAATATGATCACAAGGCTGGCTGACATCCAGAACAGGAGTGGTCACTGGTCTTGATACCTTGCTGGAAGGGTCGCAGATGGATATGGGGTGAGCTTCTAAGGGCTATAAGTCACTCCTGATTTTGACTTACTCTTTGGTTTTACTGTTTTCTAATTCTTCATTATGAATTTGTTCATTCAACAAGCAAGTATTACTCTCTTTCAGTTCTCAGGTGTGGCATTGAGTTTTAAACACCTTATTGGATTCGAATGGTTCTTACCTACTGCCATGTTGGTCCTCAGATATATCATTCTCCACACAGAACCAGAGTGAACTCTTTAAAAATATAAATCCAATCAGATCACACCTTAACCACAACTATGGAATGATGCCTCCTCTCATTTAAAATAACATCCCAACTCCTTCCACTGCCCTCTAAAGTCACTAGGAGCTGGGTCTCCTTCAACAGATGCCACATTTACTGTGGGTGAGTAAGACAGGATCAGTGAGGGCTCCAGGGTATATGTGTGTGGTGTTAATAAGCCTTAATTTTAAGATGAAAATAAATATAAAGAAAATCCATAGGCACTAATACAAGATGAGTTTGGAGAGGGTAAAGACACAGAGTTTTGTTTATTTGAGTGCAAGGATAATCACCGAATGATAGTTTGATCAAAGTTTTGGTTTTAAAAAATCATACTGGCTGCCATGTGGAGGGTAGATTGAGGATACAAGCATATAAGCTGGATGTCAGGTACCTGTAATAGCTCAGGTAGTGGGAAGGAGGAGGCTGCAAGATGTGGTGTGAAGGAATGAAAGTATTACTTGATTTGCAGTTTCCAGCTTCTGTGTGAAATATCATTGCTATGGCATAGGATTCAAATGTGACCCATTTCACAAACATTCTAAATCCAGTTCACTGGCATCATTTGCTGGTAAACAAATTAACTTTTAGGGGGAAAATCTGAATATGTCAAAACTCATAGGTTTGACTTAAGAGACTGTCAAACTAAAGTATTCCAAATGAGAGTCCATCACATTTACAATTTCTCTCCAAAAAGCAACAGAAATGTCTAACAGGGGAATTAAAAAAAATAAAACAACTCAGTTGAGACTTACTAATAATAACTTGGAGAAGGGGATGGTGAACACATATATTGCCTTGGATAACCAAGTTATAAGAGAAACGTGTCAAGGATAAGGTAATCAGAAACTTTCTAATGTGAATCTAGTGAATACATCCAAATACATTTTGAACATATCTTATAAAAATTCAGAATATCAATGGTAAATTAAATGCAAAATTTACACGAAAGGCCTGACATCATGACAACTTTTAGGGTGAGAATATTTCAACTCAGAACCAGAAGGATGGTGAATTCTGTCTTGTAAAGTGCAATATTGTTTTGCACTTCGAATTAAAATGAACCCATCCAGTTATTAGGAAAATAAATAAAACCAAAACAAACTCTTAAACATGAACAACAGAATGGTGGTTACCAGAGGGGAAGAAGGAGAAAAGGAAGGGGTAGAGGGGCCAGTGGTGGATGATGACTGGACTTTTGGTGGTGGGTATGGTGTGATATATGGAGTTGCTGAACTGAGAAATTGCACCCCTAAAACCCATACAGTGTTGTAAACTAATATTGCCTCAAAAAAATGAGCTAATAATTTAGCCTAACAATCTGGTGCTGCCTAAGAAGTCCTCTTCAACAAATCTGAGTTTTACATGTGCACTTAGTCATTTGTCTTCATTCTGTAGAGTTTCCAGCTGGTCCTGATAATGTTCAAAAGCAAGCGACATCACGAATTTTCCACAAAACCATTAATATCAGTGTTAGTACATTGTTTTTTCACTATTAAAAATGCCCTCTGAAGTTCTCTGTTCTTTCCTGAAGAAAGTATTAACCTGAAATAAAAATTATTAGGAGTTTGAGCATTACAGCAAGAATTTTAGCCTTCTGTTTGTCTTTATAAAATTAATTTTTTAATCAGTATTATTTATAATATGCTCTCAGCATGCCACATTTGTTTGGCAAGCATTCCAGAAAGGGTTGCATAAGCCTTTTTGTCTTTCAAAGGAAGGTTTTATTCATATTTTTTCCTGTATTTGTATTTATGTTAACTTATTTTAAGGACTTATTAAAAATTATCCTCATTGTGGCCACCTTTTGAGGCCTTACAAACGCCACCCTTCATTGATTTATTTTTCTCTTTCTACCACATCCCTAGCTTTTCTTCTTCTTTTGTGTCATCCATCTTCTTTCAATTCTTCTCAAGCAGTTTATCTTTGAGCTGCTTATATATGTGCAGCTATGAGATATGCACAAAGGGAGACAGGGACCCTCTTCCTCCAGGTCATACAATTAAATGGGGGAGAGAGATTGAGAAAGAAGGAATCAATATTGTTAAAAAAAATTTCTCAGAGAGACACAGATAAAATATTTGTGTGGTGTATGGAAGTGACTCATCTCTTCTCCATTTTATCCATTCATTCTTTTAATAAATATATATTGAGTTTGTGTGTGACAGATACACATGATTGAGAATGTAATACTTAAAGCTGAGAAGAGGCAGTTAAAAATAATTGTATAATTAGCAGAACTGTATCTGTGGAATATGTAATTGTCAAATGTTAAAATTTAGGGTCCTGTGGGGTCACATAACAAAGGGAATAAACTACTTTGTTTGAGTGTTGAAAATGGGATTTCCTGAGGTCTTGACATTTACATTGTACTTTGAAGGTGATGAGGAAAGAGTTGGAAAGGAAGTGGGCAGGGGTAGTGATGGGGCAAAGATGATGTGGTAGGGGGGAAGTCTGCATGGTTGAAGAACAGTAAGCTAAGTGATGAGTGGGTGCAGCACCAGCTAGGAACTGCCAGCTTGTGCAAGACCATGTCATTCAGGCTAAAGAGTTTGACCTTAATCCCAAGAGCCTTGAGAAAACTTTAAACAGAAGAGGAAAAGATTTTGTGGTCTGAGAGTTTTATTTTCCCTTAAACTCCCTGACCTTGACTTTTGGTCACTTTCTGCAAGGGATTTAGTGGCTGAGGGATTGGAGATCAGAACATAGGATTAGTATATTAACTGTAATTAGAGTTCATATACTAATACCCGAAGCCAGAAAACTTATTAACAGTGGAGCAAGACCTGAGGATTTAGGAGTCTATTAAGGGACACAGCGTCCATGTCTTGGAGATTTTCATAGTGAGTTTTGAGAGCAGTTACCAACTTAAAAAATTTCTTGCCTTTTCCAGTTTGTGTTGTTGCTTGTGAAACACCAAAAAATATTAATCTTGGTAAGATCCTTGGGAAGAACATACAGAGCAACCACTTCCCTTTCTTTTACTCTCTTTTTTTAATCTGAAAGCCTTCGATGATATCCACACCAATAATTAGGATAATAAAACAAATTGAATACAGTTTCCATATTTTGAAACTCAGCACTTTTTAATAAAATTATTCAGTATTTGTGTGGATGTGTGTTTTAAAGATCTCATTGCTTGGGCTGATTAGAACCACCTCTGTGGGCCTAGTCTTGTAAAGGTCTTTGGAATTGTTTTGAGGTTAAATTCATGGTCTTACATCTCAGTCAAGAGGTACTATGTGTTACCATGTGTAGTTATTACAGGATCAAAGGCTGGGCTTATATTAAAACAAATCCTTTATTTTTGTTCTCATAAGAAGCACCAACCTTGAGTTCAAATCTGATAAGCACCAAAATGAGTAAAAGAAGTAAAAGTTTCTCTCTGATATTTTTTCCCCTGACCTGAAAACTATTTTAAAAATAAGTGAGAGTTGCTTTCCAAGAAGAAATACCACTTCATTTCCAATAACCATTAATGATTTTTCATGAGAGATTTTTTGGTGATTTTTTTTTGATGTGTACATATTATATGCAGCAGTCACAAATGTCATTATATTCTACAAAGAAGTCCATAAATTCCCTTTCCTGCTATTACCTTCACTCACCTGGCCTCTCAAGTCAATATTTTGTTATATATGGCTACTGATCCTCAAGCAACTCATTTAGCTAAAACAAAGGCCCAAATATTCTTACTGTAATTATAGAGCCACAAGCTGAACAGTATTTTCATTCGTAGTAGGCTTAGAAATTCAGAGATAAAGCTAACTTTAGGGATCTATCTTAGCCCTCTTTTTTATTTTAACTGCTCAATTACAGCTATTTGGGAATCTCCCTTTAATTTAGCATCATTAAATAATTCAGTGCAAAGGTGGGCGAAAGTCAACAAAAACATTGTAAAATAATAAAAAAAATCTTTCGCTTTTTAAATGGTATCGCATGGTAACTGTATAATCCTAGATTATAGGCGTTTTCTTGAATTTTCATAGCCTCCTTACCCTCCTGCCTAAAAATGAATAAGGAAAGCCCACACATATGTAAGTCACTAAAAGCCATGTTCTACAGTGCCCCCCTAATCTCATCTAGTTTCATAAATGAATCACTAATAGAACCTAAATATAGTGAAGAAGAAATTTAAATCTTGGAGGAAATCATCCCAGGAATGGCAGATGGAGATCTTCAAATTTGCTCTCCCCGTTTCTCTATTTATCTGCCATTCCTGCAATGATTGCATCCAAGATTTAAATTTCTTCTTCACTATGTGTTGTCATTTTCCTAAACTTCATCCAGACTCATCCTGCCTGAATCCTTCTCTCTGCACTTCTCCCCTCTGCTAATCTCTTTATTGTTTCTCTACTTAACCTTTCATATCGCTTTTGATTCTCTTTTCTATCCATTTTCAGCAAAACCAGCGATGTAGAGACTGCCCAGTAAGCTAATCAAACTTTCTTCTTTTTTTTTAAATTTTATTTTTATATTCCCCATACAATTGCAACCCCCTTATTTTGACCCCAATCCCTCCCCTCCCCACCCCCCACCCCCCATAGAGTTGTCTCTGGTTCATAGTTGTTTGTTGATTTTGATTTTCACTTTCTTATAGTTATTCATTTTCCTGGTCCCTTATTTAAGTTTTCTAGATTCCTGCTATGGGGGAGACCATCTGGTATTTTTCTTTTTCTTTCTGGCTTATTTTGCTGAGCATGATCCCTTCCAGCGCCATCCATGTGCTGCAAATTGCATGTATTTATCTTTTTTGAATGCTGAGTAATATTCCATGGTGTATATGTACCACATCTTCTTGATCCAGTCATCTATTTTTGGGCATTTGGGCTGTTTCCAAAGCTTAGCTATTGTAAACAGTGCTG
Source organism: Talpa europaea (assembly GCF_964194135.1). NCBI lineage: Eukaryota > Metazoa > Chordata > Mammalia > Eulipotyphla > Talpidae > Talpa > Talpa europaea. Next base: position 58,391,396 of record NC_140078.1, read on the forward strand.
CTATAAACATAGGGGTGCAGGTGCTCTTTGGAATCGATGTTTCTGTGTCCTTTGGGTAAATACCTAGGAGTGGAATTGCTGGATCATATGGAAGCTAATAATCCTGTCAAAAAATGGGCAGAAGAGATAAAAAGAAACTTCTCTGAAGAGGAAATGCAAATGGCCAACAGGCATATGAAAAAATGTTCAACATCACTTGTCATCAGGGAAATGCAAATCAAAGAGATACCATGAGATACCATCTTACACCAGTGAGAATGGCACATATTAAAAAATCTAGCAACAACAAATGTTGGCGAGGATGCGGAGAAAAAGGAACTCTCCTGCACTGTTGGTGGGAGTGCAAACTGGTCCAACCACTATGGAGAGCTGTGTGGAGTTTTCAAACTTTCTTCTTAATAGGATGTGTGGGAGTAGGCCAATAGAGCCTCAGATCCCTGCTGCCCATATTTGATGTTCACTTGAAACACCTGGCAATCTTGTTAAAAAAGCAGATTCTGATTCAGTGGTCTGGGATTGGGCCTTGGATTCTGCATTTTTAATAAGCTCCTTGGAGAGAGGGTGACTGCTGGTTGCAAGGTCTTAGAAGAGCCTAGGTATCAAGAGGAAGGAAGGTTAGATGCAAAGAAGTAGCTAGCTATACAGTCTATGAAGATGCTAACAGTGTCTGCTTTATCTGCCACTGTAGCACATGCCCTAACACAGCCACCATATTCAGTAAGGTTTTCTTTATTTTTCTGGTGATCTTGAAGACAGCAAGTCCTGAATATTGCTGTCTTTTCCCTCCAGTCTTAACACTTAATACTTGAAATGCCTGAGCAGTGCCATGTTTCTTGGAGGAACCCTACTGATTCCAGACATCCATCTGGCAGGTGATTTACACTGAATTCAGAGGCACCAGAGTGCTTTTGTCTGACCCTTGCAAATCATCAGAGATTCATTCTTCACTCCCAAGTACACTCACACCCACACTTGGCCATAGCTCACGTCTGACAGGTTGGTTTGGATCTTAATCACTGCCTTCCAAAGTTTTAGTTAACGTAGCTTTACCCGTGAACTTAATCAGCAAGCTCTCCACTCTATCATTTCAGCCATTGATCAAAGCACAGCCACTTAATCATTGAGAGCCCTTGCTGAACCCTGAAAACTATGCCCATTCTAGAGCCTTTGGTGGAAACTATTTGCATATTGCTTTTTAACCACTTATTTACCAGTTTCATTTAAATCAGATTACCTCAGAATAACTCGTAATTACTAGTTTTAAAAATATTTTATTAAAAAGCAAATGTGAAACTTAAAAAATGCAAAAATATTGGATGTACACAATATAAAATATGGACTTTGTTTTCATTCTTTCCCTAACCTGACTCCTCTACCCAGGGGCACCTATTAAATATTGTTTTTCATTCTGGAGTTTTTTACTTGCATTTTATATCCATATATTATATATCAAAACATTTACTTCTAGGGCCTCCCCTGGTGGCACAGGCAGTTGAGCGCAGTGCTGTGAAGCTGTCCGCAGCCTCTGCAGCGCGGGTTTGATCCCCACCAGCTGGCAAGAATCCCACATGGTATAGCAGACCTCTCCTGTCTCGCCTGCTGCTCCCCTCAGCAGTGTATTTCATCAGTCTGCCTGTTCTGTTCCCAGCTATGTCTCTGGTGAGTCCTCTCACCCTCCTGCGCATCTGGCCTGTACCCCAGTTCTTGTATAAATAAATAAATAAATAGGGCCTCCCTGGTGGCACAACGGTTGAGCGCTGGGTTGCGAAGCTGCCTGCAGCCTCTGCAGCTCCGGTTCGATCCCCGGCTGCTCCCCGGCCATCGGAGGAGGGTCCCATATGGTTCACAGACCTCTCCTGCTGCCTGCTGCTCCCCTCAGCAGTGTACTTCGGTCCTTCTGCCTGCTCTGCTCCCCGCTCTGGCTCTGGTGAATTCTCTCACCCTCCCGCTCTTCTGACTGTACCCAGTGCTTGTATAAATAAATAATAAATAAATAAATAAATCTTAAAAAAAAATTACTTCTAACTGCATGCCCCAGTGTCCCATAAACAGAAATGACATGCCATTGCTGGGCTAATGTATTTAATAGTAGAATGAGTTTTCTTCTTACATTGCAAAGGCTGAAGAGGACCCCATGTTCCAAGTAGAGTAGATATAAAATGATGTAACTTCTGTCAACCTGGGTCCCTGAGTGATTGCATGGTTTAGAGTTCCTCCCTTATTCTGAACATGTGCATAATATGCATAACAAACTTTTACTGTATTTAATTACTAAGATTTCAGGGATAACTAGTTATCACAGAAAAACAATCATAACCCAGTTAATACTTATATCTATAAATGTTCTTCATTAAATAAGATCTAAATCTGTATATTAATTTACAACTTATTTTTTTATTTAACATTTCTGAACATCAATCCTTATTAGTGCATAATTATCCTAAGGTTGTAAAATCATAGCCTTAGAACTATATTTTGACATTTTTTTAAAGATTTATTTATTTATTTATTTATTTATACAAGCACTGGGTACAGTCAGAAGCCTGGGAGGGTGAGAGAATTCACCAGAGCCAGAGCAGGGAGCAGAACAGGCAGACTGATGAAGTGCACTGCTGAGGGGAGCAGCGAGCGTGGCAGGAGAGGTCTGTGTGCCATGTGGGAACCTCGCCGGTAGCAGGGCATCGAACCGGCGCTGCAGAGGCTGCGGGCAGCTTTGCAGCCCAGTGCTGAACCACTGCGCCATAGGGGAGACCCTATTTTGACATTTTAATAAGCACTCACTTAACAAAGCCTGATAAAATTTATGTATAAGGTAAATTATTGAATATATAGTTATTTTCAAGTGTATATAAATACATTTGCCATTTAGTCATTGGTAAATGCATTTTAAAATTATTATGAATTATCAGGATTAAAAAAAAAACTATAATTGAGGCTCTAGGAGACCTGAGTAGCTTTTTCTGGAAGAAAATATGTTGAAAGAATTATTTTAAGACAAAAATATTAAGAATGCAATGAGCCAAAAGAAAAATATAAAACAAAAACTTGACTTTTAAGAAATAAGCATCAAGTAGTTTTCATATAATAAACTTAAGATACCTGTTTCTTAAAAAGAGAGAGTGGCAGCATAACACACAGGGTAACTATAAAAGCTACAAAAGTGACTGAAGGTATAGCTATTTTTAATCTTTAAGGGTTGGTAAAACAAGGTGTTACATTTTCTTTTTTTTTTTTTTAAGATTTGTTTATTTATTTATACAAGCACTGGGTACAGTCAGAAGCGCAGGAAGGTGAGAGAATTCACCAGAGCAAGAGCAGAGAGCAGAACAGGCAGACTGATGAAGTACACTGCTGAGGGGAGCAGCGGCCAGCAGGAGAGGTCTGCGCGCCATGTGGGACCCTCTCCGGCAACTGGGGATCAAACCAGCACTGCGGGCAGCTTCACAACCCAGCGCTCAACCATTGGGCCACTGGGGAGGCCCAAGGTTTTACATTTTCAAGGAAATTTTAAGAAGTCAGATTTCAATTCATCCACGAATTTTATTGTAAGAATAGATTCACACAATAGGAAAATTAGGTTAAGCTTTTATTTATAGTTTTGATCCATAGGTTGGATATTGGAAAACATTTTTTCACCCTTTACAAAACTTTGAAAAAATGTATAATTTTTTTGTTTTACATTCCTGTTTATCAATGCTCTCTCCTTCATTAAGTTGTGAGTGGTCTGAGCTCAGTGCCAAGATAGGATTAACTGAGGGAATCATTTCTGTTGTGGACATTGATTATATTTTGGTTGCTCATCATTATTTGACTTTCCTGAGAACATCCTGATTTCCTTTGGTGGGTCCCATTGTTTGCTGTCTTATAACAATATCTTTTGTTTTAACCCCATTTTTTGTGGTCTTGTCGGCACTGAGGATCAGTTTCTTCATACCTCTCATCATGGAAGTGAAGGGGAGTATGGAAACATCTCAGGCACCTCCTTTCTTTTTCCTATTCAGATATAAGGAAAAATGCCAAAGTGAAGGCAATAATGGATCAGACATGTCAAGATAAGTCCTTCATGGGCTAATCTGAACCACTGAAAGGACAGGTGGCAGTCTCTGTTTTCTCTTTACTTTTTTATACTTCCTTTGCTGTTTTCTTGTACCTATTTTCCATTCTTCTTTTCTACAAGTTTCTTTCCCACTTTTAATTTTCTCCAAATTCCTCTTCCTCTTGATCTTTCTTTTTCTTCTGTACTTTTGTTCTTTTTGTATATGAAGGCATTCATCTCTGGACATCCCTGTCATCTTATGCCTCTTTTCTGCATAGTCATCCAGCATTGTCTATGTCTCCAATAAAATTCCCACTCATTTTTACTCCCTCTCCTACCTTATCCCTTATTAAGATACTCAAAGAAAGAAAAATGTCTTGTTTGTATTTTCCACAAATCAAACTGGATATAATTCCCGTTGTTTGCTGAGAAAAGAATTTCATGTGACTTACAGAAAGACCTGTTGTCTGGATGTTGTGTTCATCATTGGCTGTTCTGGCTGTGAGTAATGTACACTGCTCCCAAACTAACTTGTCTGTCTAAACATTTGCAATACAAGTTGGTCATGGGGCCTCCAATCTTTTGCACATATAATGATTGTTGTGCTCTGTTCTCTGCATCTAATTTTCATGTATTTTTTTCATTGTCAAATTAATTCTGCCTGGAGTTACACAGCTCACAGACATGTAAATGGTTTTATATCAATTGTGGACACTGGGCCAAATAGCTTCAAGCTTCTTCCAGCCACCTCCACTGTAGCCTCTTAATTCCTCTCATCTCTTTTCAATCCCTTCCTTTCTCCCCAGCACACTCTCCAGTTATATTTTACTGTAACAATACTGTTAAAAAAATACATAAAAGTGTATTCTATTGGAAACTGTAAACCATTGAATTGGCCATCAGAAGGCCAGTATCACTGGTATTATACAAACATCTATTATTTTTCAGCACAGAAAGAGATGTCAGAAGCTTATTCTTTACACTCTATAGAGACAATGAGGTTATACAAATGCCTAGACTCAAGAAATAATGATTGATGCCCTTGCAGTTTGTGTGATCAGTTTCTGTGATGAACAGCAAGATACTAAGCAGGATGAGTTAAAGTTGAAGGAGGAAACCTCAGGTTTATGTTAGATAGCATCCTTAAAGTCAGCTTGCAGTATTTCCTTGTGTATTTCATCATAAATCAGATTATTAGCCCTGCTCATGATGATATATTTTCCTATTTCGGAGGATACTGAAGCACATTATTTGATCCAAATAAATGGAAAGGATGAAAATATATTTAGAAAGGCATTTTAATACCAAAAAGTAGTCCATGATGACGTGGTCCTATTCTGTTATTCTTCAGCATAGAAGGAAAGGTCCAGAGAAATTAGAACCTTGCTCAAATCATTGCAGGATTTTTAAAAACAAAATGAGGTTCAGAATCAAGGTCTCTATCATGAGCATCTTTGAAATTTACATCTATTCTACTTTCCTTATTATAGCTGTATTTCTGTGTTTCTTGCATCCCTAAATCATTTTGGGTAGTTGTAATCAATTCAACAAGTGTAAAACAGGTTCTGGCATAATGTTATTTCATTCAATATTGTTTCATTCTAACATTGATAAGGAAATAACAATCTCAGCTGAGGTCAAACAAAATGACATTATCAGAGGACCTGTTTTTGTTGTCTGTCATTTTGTTTAAAATTGCAGTTCCCAAAAACCTTACTGCAACATTAAATGAGGACTTGTTACATGTTTTTCCACACCTTTATTTTTAGTTTATTATACATAGAATTGTGCTTGTGGTTTGAATGGGGATGGAGTTGTATTAGTTGTATTAGTTTTCCATTATTACCATAACAAATAATGTCAGTGGATTAAAGAGCACAAATATTTTATCTCACAGTCCTGCTGGCCAGAAGTCTCACAATAGTGGTTAAGCATTTGGCTTCAAGAGCCCACTGACTTGGTTTGAGTAACAGCTCTGTGACTTTGGACAACTTAATTATTTTCTGACTCAGTTTCCTCTTTTAAATAACATGGATATTGGAGGTATGACGGTTAGGGGTACTGTGAATATTATAGGAGTTAATTCACATTAAACACATAGAATTCTTCCTGGCACATTATTAAATTCAAGAGACATAAAAATAGAGATATTGATTCTGTTATAATAGTAATTACTATTTAAAAGAATTGAATCATTTTATTGATTTGCCTTTTTTTAAACACAATCATGTAGTTTGGGATGTACAACTTCACACCTCAACATACGTACATGGTTCACTCACCCTCTACCAAAGCTCCAGTGCCAATGCCCTATCACTTCATGCTTCCTTATCCCTTCCTCCAGGGTTATTTTTGTATTATTATATTCAAGGTCACTGATTTATTCCTCCATTTGGTCTATTCTCCTTCCACAGTTTTCTCCAGAAATTTTTATCTCCTATATGGATCTTTTCACATCCTGCACCTCTGTTATTCTCTTATTTAAAGATTCAATTTCTATATTCTGTTCATTTTTTTCTCATGTCTTTTATTTATTTTTCTAAATTTTGTTGTGTCTCTGATTAGTTTTTCAGTGTTTTCCCTATAACATTGACTAGATTTTCCATATTTTCTTCCATTTTGGGGGATTTCTTTGTTGAGACAATTTTGAACTCTGTATCTGATGGAAAGCGCCATATGTTGTATTTTTTTGTGTGTGCCAATTTTGCTGCTTCAGGTTTCCCTAATTAGAAAAAAAAAAAGTATCTGTGGCAGTGACTTAGAGAATCAAATTTCTTCTACCTGTCCAGTAGGTGGTGCTGTGAATTTTTTGTTATTTTGGCCTGTTGTCCTTTCTAAGCTTCCTTAGGTCCAGTGCCCTGACCTTGCAGCTGCTGAGTTAGGAGGTACAGGAAGTGACTGGAGATATCCACCAGATGTGTTTGTGGCTGGTTTGTGCTTGTGGCATCACCAGTACTCCTCCTTTCCATTGTTCTAGACCTGAGTCTTTGTAACTTGCACACTGTAACTGCACTGTACCGGTCCCATGGGGTAGGAGAGTGGAAATATAGCCCTGTGCATTGCCCTTGTTCCTTTTCTGCCAACTGGGATTACACCAGCAACTTCACATACGTTTCCCATTAGTATGGGTGTGTACCTCCACACCGCTCAACTCTCCCCACTCTAAAGGTACTGGTGAAGAGACAGCACTGTGGTTTGTATGGCAGCTATCTTTCCCTAGACCATAGCCACCAAACACCTCTCTTCACCTAACTCTTGTTTAATGATACATAAGCCCTTTCACAGTCCACTCTAGCACAGTCCTTGCCAATCTGTAGTGTCTAAGAGGTGCTCCAGTTTCACCCCAAGTTATGGGATCCTATGGGTACAGTGCAGGTCTGGATAATCTTCATATTTTCTTCCCCAGAGAGAAGTAAAAAATCTGACATCATCTTGGTCTGATTCCTTGTATTTCTCTCTTCTGCCACTCATGTCCTTTGCCCATTACTATTCAAGGTAATTGATTAGATCCTCTGCTTGATCTATTCTGCTTCCCTCATACCCTGTTAAAGTATTTATTTAACCTATTGAGTGCATTGCATCCTGAATCTCTCTTGTTTTCTTTTTTTTTTTAAAAAGATTTATTTATTTATGCATATAAGAGCTTGGGTACAGGCCAGAGATGCGGGGGGTGAGAGGATTCACCAGAGACAGAGTGAGAAACAGAACAGGTGGATCAACTGAAATACACTGCTGAGGGGAGCATCAGCCGAGGCAGGAGAGGTCTGCTGCGCCATGTGGGTTAGCTCCCTGGCCGGCCAGGGATCAAACTAGTGCTATCGAGGCTGTGGTTTGCTTTATAGCGTGGTGCTTAATCCCTTGAGCCACCAGGGAGGCCCCTCTCTTGTTTTCTTATTTAAACGTCAGTTTCTATTTTCTGTTCATTAGTTTTATTTCTGAGCTGATTCATTTGCTTTTCTGAACTTTGTTGTATCGTTTCAATTAGCTTTTTGGAATTCTCTTGTATCCCTTTAACTTGCCTTTCTGTTTTTTCTTCTATATCTTTGATTTTATTTATTATAGAAATTTTATACTCTATATTACAGGGTGATAAAATCTCCCATGTCTTTGTGATTGGATTCTGGAAAGTTCTTCTTTCATTGAGGTGTTATATTTTCTTGAGGTCTCAAGGTGCCGTGTATTGTACATTTTTTGTCTGCCCATTTTGCTGGTTTAGATTACCCTATTTAAAAAAAAATCTGTAGCAGTAGCTAGAGGGCTGAGTTACTTGAGTTACTTTTACTTTTCATGCAGGTGGCTCTGTGGTTTCATTTGATTTTTAGTATGTTGGTGTTCGCTGGCTTCTGTAGATACTGAGACCTGTTTATGCAGTTGCTGAATCAGCAGGGTTAGGGAAAGGCCTAGAGGGATCCAGCTGCTAGTGTGAATTTTGAGCGTTTCATGTTTATGGTATGGCTAATAGCCCTTACCTCTGGAGTTTTAGATCTGAGACTCTGCAGTCTGTGCTGTCAGTACTGGTCCTGCGGGCTAGAGGAAGAGCGTCATCCAGACCACAGTCTCTGATCTCCTTACAGTGACTAGACCTGGCTTGTGTGCATCACCCCACCAACTTTGCAGGTGATTCCCCTAGGTCAAGGCCGTGTGCATCCATATCATTTAGCTCTCCCTTTCCCTGGACAAGCCAGCAGCCCTGCAGTCTGTGTCTTGTGCACTGAACCACCTCCTGTAGGAGTTTCTGTCTAGCCGCCTCCTGCTGAATAAAGCATGGCTTTCTTCTGTGTCTCTTCATCTCTGTTGCCTCCTCTTTTGGTCACCAAAGTCCAAAGGGTTTTCTAGTTTTGTCTCAGGCCATGGGACTCTCTGAGTGGAAAGGTTTCTCTGGTTAACTTCTTGGGAAGATAACCTTCTTGGGAGCAAGGCAAGGAATCTGTTGCCATCTTGGTCTGGATCCAGAGTCTTGAGGGACTCCCACTTCAGCAGAGATGCTAAAGTTAACAGATCCAAGCATTCCCTGCCGCCCGGTCCTGGTCCTGTTCCTGTGGAGCTCTGAACTCCCTGGCTTTCACAGAGACCTCTGCTCTACTGCAAAGCCTCCAGGCTGGCAGCAGTAACCAAATTAAGATAACAGCTTGTTTGATTAGTTCCTGGGCAAGGAGCTTGTTGGAGCTACTCTAGCTATATGGGTGCCTCTTTCTCTAGAATTGCTTCACCGAGACGCTTTGCTTTATTTTTAATAAAGTAACAGATGAAACAGTCTTCAGAAGGGAAGGGCTGCATGGCAATCTGTCACACAAACTGTCTTCTGATAAACAGCAAACCCACCAACACTATAGTGGTAAAACTCCCCAAGGAAGGTTTATATATTATGTTTTTAAGTGAACTATGATCTCCCCTTGAGGAGTATGCCAAAGCAAATTATTGTGTATGGTGTAATGACCTCAGCTGTTCCAGGTGGCAAGGACACAGAGTAGAGAAGGGATGCGTCAGCATATTGTTTACACTGGCCAAGGTTCATTAAGAATAGGGGGCATTGTATACCTTGGTTAGGATGAACTCACTGCTGGGGTCTTGGTAATGATAGACGTAGGGTTTCTGTTTCCATACATCCATCCAATCTGGGCTCACTAGCTTCTATGCCCAGTGCATGGCCATCATGCTGAGTTCTTCCATCTCTGCCATGCTGGTACCCTTCCCTTTGCTTCCCTCCCTTTGGTCTCCTGTACCCATTTCCATTTACTTAGTTTATTTTCTCATTATTGTTGGAACTTATCCTTTAGTAGCTTTTGAAGAAAGACTACACAGGGAGAACATATTTTATGGATATACATATCTAACCATGGTCCTGTTACCCTCATGCTTCACCGATAATTTAGTTGAGTGGCGAATTCTAGGATGACAATTATTTTCCTTGCATCCAATGCTATGTTAAAAGTCCAAAGTTATTTTTATTTCTGATCCTTTGTTTCTGGTCTATTATATTTTTCTTTTCTCTCTAAAAATGTATAGACTCTTATCTTCATCCCCAGTATTGTTTATATTTTTGTCTTTTATAATCAGTGTTCTATGGACCCCTCCAGTTTTGTCACTAATGTCCTTCAAGAAATCTTGAGTTATTTTATTGATGATTTTTACTTCTCTCCTTTCTTTGCATATGAAACTCCCAATTTTTTATGTTAGATTTTCTTTTTTCTAGTTTTCTTGTTTTTTTTTTTCTCTCTTCTTTTCCCCCCTTTTTTGCTTTCCTTTTTGAGTGATGTCCTCAATTTTATCTTCCAACATTTCTATATATTTTTCATTTTGTCATATGTTTTTAAGAAAATCCTGTTCAGATTTTTCCATGTCAGGGCATCTGAGTGGGTCATTTTTTTTTTTTTTGGATGAACCCTCAATGTAAATATCTTTATATCCCTTCCTCTTGATTTGATTAGTTTTGCCAAGGAAGTGTCTTCCCATCTCCTGCCTGAAGGAGTAGGTTCTGGATCCCTGTGAACTTGGAGTCAAGAAGGAAAAAAAAGGGGTGAAGGGCTGTCTCTGCACTCTGCATTCAGTATGCACATGATCACTTACCCTACCTTGTTTTTGATACACTTTTGTAACAAACCCAGAGATCTCTTCATTTATTTAAACATAGATTAATCTTGTACTTCTGTGTAAGTGGGAGAGGAATAGTTACCCAGCAAGGTGAGGTTGAAGAGGGAATCTAGGAATCTGTTTTCAAACAACTTTTACCCAGCTGATTTCATTTTAGTAAACTCCCCAAGCCTCTACTTATGGAATTGCCTGCTATTGCTATTGTTGCTAATTCCTATCTCTTTGGAGGATTCTATTGTGTAAATTGGTTTGTGTTCATTGACATTTCCTCATGACAGGCTTGAAATTCAGTGATTCTGAGTCGGCTAAGCAGTTACCATTTATCCATCTGCTTTCAAGCTTCCTAAATGTTGTTCTTAACTTGTCTGGTTTCCATTCTTATAGGTATATATCCATTAAAAATATATCATCTTATGGTCTTTTGAGGTTTTGGGAGGGAGTAAGTTAGATGTGTGTTTAGTCTCTCCATTTGACCCAGCAATCACCATTATTTTTCAACTGGTTTTGATCTGGTTTTTGTTTCTATTGCATCAATGAAAGTGATCTTATTTAGATTACTAGCAATCTCTATGTTATCTAATTCAGTACTTATTTTAGGTTCTCATTTCCTTGAACCTCTCAACATCTGTTAATGCTAATATTCACTCCTTGAAACCACTGTCTTGCCTTCTGTGCTATGGTTGTTTCCTCATTTTTCTACTATATCTTTTAATTATACTAATTTGCTGGCTTCTCCACCTCAAAGTCATGCTCCAAATCATATTGCTCTTTGTTACCTTGTTTCTTATAATGACTCTCTCACCCTAGGTCAACAATCATCATAGCCTTAAGAAGACACTTGTATATGGATTCCTCCCAAGTTTTCATCCCCATTGAAACCACTGAATTGCTGACTTATATATATCCAGTTATTCATTTTTCTCATATTCCATTTTATATTATAGAATAATTTCATAGTAATTATACCCTCCTTTGCTTTCTAGATTCTGTAGCCTGATAAGTTAAAAAATGTTTCTATCTTGCTCACCATTGTTCACTTAGGTTAGCGCCTGTCACATAGCAGGATCTTCATAATGTATATTGAATTAATTAACATACTTGCATAAATATATACTCACATATAATAATGTTTAAATTCCGGCTTCACATTCTCCTTCTCCACTATATTGTGCCCTACCTCTGGGACTGAGTTAGGAACTTTTCAAACCATTGAAAATGCATGGATCACTGCCTTTAGTTTTATTTTGTTTTGTTTTTGTTTTCTGTATGTGATCTTATCAAAGCCTAAATATAAGATTCAACTACTTGGTAACATATATTTAAAATCAGGCCGTTGAGGAAAACTGACCAATTGTACTGCGAGATAAATAAGAGTTTATTTCTAAAACATTCACTCAACTTGTGAAAAACAAAGTGAAATGATGAGCACTGAATTTATGATGTAAAAACCCAAATTAAAAAAAAAAAAAGAACTGTGCTTTTCCCCTTTGTCTTCCATAAAGGGGAAAAAGCACTATGAGATTAATCAGACACCTTATTGTGAGTTTTTGCCTAATTCTGGAGTTCACATTAATTCCAGACCTCTTTGTTTCTCAAAATATCATTTTCATTAACTTCTGACAATTTTGTTTGTTAAAATATCATTTTGAGTAGACAAGTAGAGCAGAACTGGAAACAGGGGATTTCCACCAGCTTCCTGGCTCAGAGTTCTTTTTAGTGTTTCACATTGCCTAAGGATGGTAAGCCAAAGATTATTGAAAAGAAAACAATGATTTGCCAGGTAGAGTGATATGGAAAGCTGGTGTTGGCTGTTAAGGGAATTGTACTTCCCACTCTGTTGAAACAGCCTTGCTTTATCAAGTCTTCAAATCGAATTTTAGATTCTCAGCCATGCTTCCATGTCTCTGCTGGTTAAGCCTGTTTCTGAAGTGAGTTCAACTGGCCTAGATTAACATTTAGTTCAAAGAGTATTTTCACCTATTTGCCATGTATACCTGGCCAGTGAAGCAACCCTGTGGGAGTCTTTTTTTTTTTTTTAATGATCTTAAAGACACAATTTGTTTGATAATGCTTGCTGCACTTCAGTTAATAAAATAGTCTGAGACACTTTATTCATATATATTTTGAAGAACTACCATACAACAGATGCTGTTCTAGGTACTCAACATGTTATATAAAATAAACCAAAAAGTTGGAGAATAGAAAATAAGCAAATAAACTAATCAATCAAACATTATTTGCGTTTTAATGTAAGGAAATAGTGTTATGGGATAGACAATGTCTCAGAATGGTGTGTATATGTATAGGTTCTTTAGGCCAAGGTGATCATGGAAGACCTTTTTGAGGAGGTATTTTCTTTTCTTTTTTTTTTAAAGATTTATTTATTTATACAAGAACTGGGGTACAGGCCAGATGCGTGGGAAGGTGAGAGAATTCAGAACAGGGGAACAGAACAGGCAGATAGGTGAAATACACTGCTGAGGGGAGCAGCGGGTGAGACAGGAGAGGTCTGCTGCTCCATGTGGGACCCTCGCTGGCTGGCTGGGATAGAACTGGCGCTGCAGAGGCTACAGACAGCTTCACAGTGCAGTGCTCAACTGCCTGCGCCACCAGGGGAGGCCCAGAGGAGGTATTTTCAAGGTGAAGTTTTGAGAATGATATGAACTCAGTCATTTGAAGACCCAGGGAACCACATTCTATGTGGGGGAAACTAGTGAGGACCACAAATCTAGATTATCAGACAGCTTGGTGTGCAAGCAGAATTAAGACTAGATGACTGAGTATAGTGAATAAGCTGAGATGTTGCTGACTAAGAATGTCAGAAAGGTGGGTAGAAATTGGATTATGTTGGACAATAGATCTCTTAGACTCTATTGGAAGTCTCTCAGACCTTTCAAAATTTGTAATGTGGAGATGGCTTTCATAGTAATACTAAATGTCATTTGCCTTTTTCATTTTTATTTTCTCATGAGTATATTGTACAATTTTCCAGAGACTACACAGAACTTTTTTTCTTGAATCCCTCAAATTTCTGAAGCCTCAGGAAAACCAACTATTCTGAAATCTAAAGAAAGACATGTCTCTAAGGACAAGTGGCAGGTGGGCCCTACAATCTGACAAGAAATATTTCAAGTAAAATATTTAGTGAATGGGCTAAAGACTGAGGGTGGCTAATATGAGAATGTAGAGCTCCTGGGAGTCTCAGACCCAAGTGGAATTGGCACACATTCACAGGCTATTTTTCACAGGATACACATAACAAAGATTAGAGGCATAGTGAGAATTCACAGCAAGCCTCTTTGTAGGGCAGGCCTGGAGAATAGGCACAGCCACTTGTGAAAGGCACAGAAATTCACCCAGGCATGTCAGTTGGAACTATCAGAATAGGGATATAAGAAAAATAAAATAAAGTAATTAATGTGTTAAAGGTTCTAGCAGAAAAAAAAATGGGCTGTATGTAATATCAGATATGAACTTCAGCAAATAGATAGCAATTATAAGTAACAATAAAATGGATATTCTAGAAATGAAAAGCAATAAAGAATGTCTTTGACAAGTTATCAGTAGACCACATACAGCTCATGAAAGAGTGAGTGAAACTGAAAATAGGCCAATAAAAATTACCCAAAATGAAACACAAAGAGAGAAAAAAATGAAAGATAATACATGAGTTGTGGAACAGTATCTAATGATCAACATATGATTGGAATCCTAGAAAGAGGATATACAGAATAAGACAGAAGACAGAAGAAATATTTGAAACGTAGAACTGAATTTTTTTTAAAGTTAACAAAGGATGTCAAACTATAGATCTAGGAAGCTTACAGAACACCAAGAGTTTAAAAATCAAACTAAACCAAACAAAAAGCTAAAACACAGACATATCATAGTAAAACTTCTGAAAACCAATGACAAGGAGAAAATCTTGAATGCAGTAAGAGAAAAGAGACACATTGAGTAAATAAGAATAAAGATAAAAATTAGAAGAGACTCCTCATATATATTTTGCAAGCCAGGGAGAATGGAATGACATCTTAAAGCACTGGGAAAAAAAGTCAACCGTGAATTCTATACCCATTAAAATATACTCAAAAATGAAAAAGAAATATATACTTTTTCAGACAAAAGAAAACTGAGAGAATTCATTACCAGCGTATCTGTCCCATAAAATGTTAAAGCAAGTTCTTCAGGAGAATAATATGATATGATAGAAACTTAGATATATATGAAGAAACAGAACACTGGAACAGAGCACTTCATTAATGAAGGTAAATATAAAAAAATCTTATTTTTTCATTTTAAATTTCTCTAAAAGAAAAAAAAAACTTAGTGTCTAAGGCAAGTAAGGTTACCTTTAGAGAAAGTTCTGTATGTGTTAGGTTACCTTTAGAGAAAGTTCTGATAGCAAAAGGAGGAGAGGGAGAAAAGCAAGAAGGATACTGCTCTAAGTTCCCAGCATGCCAAGTGAAGTAATATGGTAGTATTTAAAAGTAAACTAAAGGTTTATATTGTAAACACTAGAGAAACCACTAAAAATTATATCAAAATAGGCATAAACATCTTCCCATTTTAATTTCCACTATGCCAAAAAGCAGTAGATACAACCCAGCCCTTTATATTTCTCATAAGTTTCAGGACTGTGAGGGCATCCTGAGACTAAAAAGTTTTAGAATTGATGCAGCATCTTAAAGACTCTGATAAGGAATTAGTGTTTTATTCTTAGTGTGATTGGAATTTCCTTGAGAGTTTTCAGCAAAGGGATAAGATGAGCAGTTAACATTATAAACAGATGTGAAGAATGAATTATAGGGAGCAAGAATAGAGGCAGATCAGTCAGGAAAACCCAATATAGTCAGCCAGGCCACATGTGGTAGTGGCTTGGACAAAAGCAGAGGACTGTATGTATTGGAATGATTTTTAGATGTCAAATGAATCATACTTATGGACAAGTTTGAGATAGGTGAAAAGAATTAATGAAAGATAACAGTTTTTTATTCAACTTTATTGATTAAATGTCATCTTTTATATGTGTTCAACTAGATGGGTGTAGACAAATGTATAGATTGTGTACAAATGTATACCACTACAACACAAAAATACAATATTCCTACCGATCTAAAAATACTTTGTGCTCCTTTGTAGGAGCCCTAGATTTTTTTATACATTAACAACTGTTTAAGAGTAATGGTGTAACAAGATAAGTCAAAGAAGGAGGGAACAGTTTTAGAAAAGGAATCAGATGGAAATTAAGAATTCTGTTAGTACGTTAACAGACTATTTACAATGATTGCTTCATATCTTCTAAGAAACTTTCCATATGTTTCCAGAAGACTTCCAAATCTATCCTGTGATAGGACACTGTAAGTCTCTCTATTATATACTTACTGTACTACTGCATCGTATATGGGTATTTATCCTCAAATTCAGCCACTTCCTAGGAAAAATGATTCTGTTTTCCTGTACAAAGTCTGGCACATAATGAGCATGCAGTAATGTGTGGTGAATTAGTGGATGTGAATGATTTTCAATGTGTTGGGATTTCCCATCATTAATAGGATGCCATTCCTCATACTTCACTCCATTATAGAGCAGCCACCGCCATCCCCCAAATGCAATGTGGGCTGCAAGGCATTGTTTCTTTCATTAGAAACCTTTTCCTTGATGTGACTGGCTTTCTTGAGCAATAAACAGCATCTGGCTGGCTGGGATGGGAAGGTATTTTAGAACTGGAGTGATGATAACTGATCAACAGAGTCTCCAGCCTCTTGAGCTCTGTGTGCTGACACAGTGATCCAGTCATTAAAATATGCTCCATCCATATTTTCTGTAATGTGGTATTGCATTCTGGGAGAACACTGAGAAAGACAGACTGTGCATCACATTTAAAAATTGAGAGCTAACATACATATAATAAAGTACACAATTAATTTATATATATATATGTAGGTATATTGTAGGGGTGTGTGTGTATGTGTGTGTGTGTGTATATATATATATATATATGTAGGTATATTCATGCAGTCTTCACCCAAATCAAGACACAGAACATTTCCAGGATCCTAGAATCTAAGATTAAACTGAGATTTAAGGAAAGGAAATTGAGTGATCAATGGGAAGTAATGAAAATACACTGAAATATAGAGAACTCTAGCTCAAATTGTATTTTCATTTTGACCTATTACATAAGAACAACCATTTAAATGCTGTTTGCATGTTATGTGATACAGTACAATATTATTAGATGGAAGATTGATTAATTAAGCATGTATATTACAGACCTGAGGGCTGTAATAAAGCTCTTTCAAAGAGGCGTAAAATATAGTTACTATGTGATTATATTTAATCATTACATTTTTTCTTCTTTTGCATGGGGTTATATTAAAAACTGTTAAAAATATTTTAATTTTTCCACTGAACTTTATTTTATTTATTCCTTTATTTATTTATTTTATTTATTTAACAATCATTTTCATCTGAGAGAACAGAAAGAAAAACTGATTAAATAATTGAAATATTCACATTGGCAGTGCCTGATCTGAAAAGTCTGTACAGGTAAAGAGTTATTTTCTATATTTTGTGCAAATCAGCTATAATACAGAAAACTTGTGACATTGTCCTAGAGAATATACTCCTTTATTTGGACACCCTTGTGTGTGTATTCACTAACCAATTTGAAGTATGTTAACACTTGGACAATAAAAACAAGTGATAGGAAAATAGGTCTGTCTGTTTTACATTTATAGTCCGGCATATTGGAATAGTTTTAAGGGCATTCTCCATTTCTCCAGGAGAATACTGAGTAAGAGTTGGTGTGCATTATATAGTTAATGTCCATCCAATAACAACAATACATGCACTTATCAATAGTTTTTAACTACATTTTACATGAGATAATTCTCATAGAACATCACTTTTTGTGTCTCCTGAAAATACATAAATTTTGGATTTCAAACATAGATGATATTTGCAACTGATTTTGAAGTAGTCATAAATTGCTATGGTTTACCCCAGGAACACACCTATAACAAGAACAGTGTGTATGTTTCAACCTCCAATGATAAGCAGCTGACACTTGATATATTACTGTAAGAGGAAGCTTTTTTTCAAGTTGCTCCCAAGAATCATTTGC
The DNA here is from genome assembly GCF_964194135.1 of Talpa europaea. NCBI lineage: Eukaryota > Metazoa > Chordata > Mammalia > Eulipotyphla > Talpidae > Talpa > Talpa europaea. The sequence goes on from NC_140078.1 coordinate 58,409,152, forward strand.
ACGTTTTTCAGATATGGAGTGTTTGGAATTGTTTTTAATTTGAGCCAAGAACTTTGTCTTTTCAGCTGACTCCTTTTCTTGTTTTCACCTGTATCCCCTTAAGCTGGGATTGCAAAGAGACTGATTAAAATCAAACAGAATCCTTCTTTCTTTGGCCAGGGAGAGAACATTCTCTAAGGAAGGGGAGTTACTGGTAGAGGAAACAGCAGATTTTAAGTAAAATCTTCCATAGCATTCATGTACCAGGTATTCATGGAGGAAGGGCGTCTTTTGAAGGCATTTCAAAGTCGGGGGAGAGATAGTTTGTGATTCCAAAAATATTGGTCAAAGAGAAAATTAGTTTAAATCCATCTAGTTTTATCTAGTATTGTAGTGAATAGGCTGAGAACACAAAGACTGCGGCTAATTGTATGGTTAGTCACTACGATAGTACTTAGGGGCTGAGTTTGGTTTAAGACTAAGCTGTGCTTGATTCCTATCTCAATGACCTGGGGCTACTCATTAAACCTGTCTTGGGCTTTGGTGCTCTTCCTATGCAATAGGGGTGATATAAACCTAACATCAGTGATTCATTCAAAGATTAATTGAAATAATTTAAAGGATTTGAGCTTTCCATTTGGCACACAATAATTGCTACCTATTATCAGGGCTGAATCTTAAAGAGTACTGTGTAAACACTCATAAATTGAAAAGCTGAAGAACGATAGGAGACCAGACTGAGTTTCTGATATGCCAAAGTAAAAGAGGGAGATTTCATATATTTCATGGGTTGTCAGGGCTTTGGAACTGGTTAAAGGTTTGCTTCATCATTTAGTATCTCCTGCTTTAATAGAATGGTGTGTGTGTGTGTGTGTGTGTTTACTTAAGAAAGAATATTAAATGCTGATTCTACAAGTAATAGAAATTCTTTGTCCTAAATTTTGCATTGGTAATTTCACATTAGTCTGAGTAACCATACTTTTTTTTTTCTTAATTAACAAGGTTGGAATTACTGAGACTTTTGTTTATCATACTCTATGAAGTATGTCACTTCTTTTATGGAAAGAGTTTTGATACCTTTCTTCCCTTGTCTCCTCCACCCTCCACATATGAATTGAGTGCTTCTCACCTACAAGCCCAGTGACTGTGTGTACATCTGTGTGAAGGTAGCTACTGAACTTATGATAATAATAATGTTGTTGTTACTGAGTCACTTCTATATTCCAGGCCTACTTTAAAACCAACTCCTTTTATCCCCACAGCAACTCTATGAGGCAGGTACTATTAATACTATTATAAGTGGGAACTCTCAGCAGAGAGAGGTCAACGACCTGCTCAAAATCACCTAGTTGGTAAGCAGCAGTGTTTGTGTTTGAATGGGGTAGTTGACTCCAGAGCCCTAACTTGTAGCCTCAGTGGCTTGTTCAGGGCTCACATAAAGCCAAAGCATTGTTTGCTTTGAGTAGAGAGCCCATGTCTCCCGAGTTGCCTGAGACAGTCTAGTTTATACCTGGTATAATTATTAACAGTGCCCACTTTCACTTTCAAATTCATCCAGGCCTTGTTTGGAAAGTAAGTATTCAGCTTTCCATAGTCTTTAATCTTTAGCCCCCTTCCTCACTAGACCTTCCATTTGTCACGCTGCTCCTAGGCACTGCTTGCTACATGAGGCCCCAAGTTTCTCCACTGCCATGCATTGGCACCCTGGAAAGCCAAATTACTATAAACATCTGCTGAACTGCGGAGAGCCTCTACTCCCTGTGATATATGTACTTCATTCATTTTTGGGTCACTTGCTTGCACTGTCACTATGCTTTGATGGTCACTGCCCACCTAGTGATTCTACTTTGAGGATGATCTTAATCACCGTATTGGAGGCAACTTTTGGCATTTGCTTCTCAGCTCCACGCATTCCGCTAACTTCAGAAAATTCTCTGCTTTCATTTTGAAACACCCTGGCTTGGCTTTGTCACGATTCACCTTTCATGAGAACCTGAGGGTCACAGACCACATAAATGTTCTCAAGCTCATTAGACATAAGCTAATCACTGGCTAGAAGGGAAGAGGACATTGAATGCCTACATATTTTCCACTGAAAGTCTCATTTGTAGTCTGACAAGATGTAAGCAGAGTGCAGACACTAGACTTGTCTCCTTCATATACCTGCAATGTGATTGCAGCAGAACAAAGCAAATAACCCCTGAAAGAAAAGATGACTTCAGTACATATCAGGAGCAATGGTCTGGCAGAGAGGGCTGGGAAAACTTTAAATGAACTGTGTTTAGTGTCACCCAAGGCTTTGGTATCTACAAGAGAGACAGGTGGCTGCTGCATGGATCCTTCTACAAATATTGACTCAGGCACACGCCAATATGGGGGACTTTGGAGACCCAGTACTGCATGGAGAATGGAGTGCACAGACTTTGTGTCCAGGACAGAGGGGTGCACTTTAGAGAATAATAGCAGTTGGGGTGAAAAATGATGATTTCTGTCTTGAAATTGAAATTCCCAATATAGAACAATTGGAGACTGAACTGGTGGAAAGAACCAGGTTAGATCATCTGTGTCTCCTCATCCAGGAGCCTACTACTTGAACACTAAAAATGAGATATTCAGATATTTCAAGGTATCTTTGACCTTGAGATCCACCAGAACTAAAACTAAGAGAGCAAATGAACACTTTTATTAACCAGGGTTTAAGCCCCTGTTAACAACAGGAGCAACCCCCTAAGATAGGGCTTGGTGTTAGAAATGAGATTAACTCCAGCTTGTGACCTTGTGTTAGCTAACATCTGTGCCCAGTGCTACATCTAGTGCTCAAACATAGCCTAGATGTGGAAGCTGACAGCACACTCTACCAGATATTTAGATTGAGAAGCTAGTCTAGAGGAAAGGATCGCTGTGGATCCACCACTCAGATCCACAGAACATCAGAAACTTGAGTTCCTGATGCTCTGAAGTAATCCTCCAGTGCCCTGCTCTCCTGGTTCCTTTCTATCTATTTATCCTTTGCTGGTACCAGTTCTCAGATCAATTTAACAGGTACAGAGGCAGCAGTTTTGAAAGTCTATCCCAATTACAAGCAATAAAAACAAAAAATGAAGAGACAAGAACATATCACAAATGCTGGAGCAAATGCATCCTGAAAGGAGTCCTACGGAGCAGAACTTCAGAATATGCCTGAAAAGGAGTTCAAAGTAACAGTTAAAACAGTTTAACGGGGCCTCCCTGGTGGCGCAAGGGGTTAAACACTGCACTATGAAGTAATCCGCAGCCTCTGCAGCACGAGTTCAATCCCCAGCTGGCCGGGAGCAAACCAATGGCGCAGCAGACCTCTCCTATCTCACCTGCTGCTCCTCTCAGCAGTGTATTTCAGTCCCTCTGCCTGTTCTGTTCCCCACTGTGTCTCTGGTGGGTCCTGTCACTCCCCTGCATCTCTGGCCTATACCCCAGCTCTTGTATGCATAAGTAAATAAATTAAAAAATTGCTGTTTAAGATGTTGAGCTTAAAAAGAAAGGGTGCTATAAAACAGGAACAGGATGAAGACTGATAAAATATGAGGCAGTTAAAGTTAGACATAACAAATCAAAAAATACTATAACCGAATTAAAAAAATGTATAGTGTAGGGCTCAGTAGAAGACAGGTAAATGAAGCAGAGAATTAATGAGCTAGAAAGCACAATTAGAAATAGCATAGAAATAGCATAACACACAGGATAAATAATTAGACATGAAAATAGTGTAAAAGCCCTTTGAAATTACCTAAATAGAAATGACATACGCATCTTGGGGGTACTAGAGGAGAACAGAAATAGGAAGGTATAAAATTATGTAAAGAAATAATTGCTGAGAATCATCTCAGTTCGGGAAATGATAAAGATTGTGATTGAAGAGGCCCAAAGAGTTAAAAAAAAAATACCATCTAGACAATACCACAGCACATTACAATAAAACTGTTGAAAGCCGATGACAGGGAGACAATGCTAAAAACATCAAGAGAAAAAAATGTAACCTAGAAGGAAACACTGGTCAGACTGCCAATGAACTTTTCAGTAGGAACTCTACAATCAAGAAGGGAATGGCCGAAGATATTTAAAGTATTTAAAGAAAAATATTTCCTGGATTCCTACACCCTTCAAGACAGAAGGGAGAGAAAAGAGCTTCACTGAGAAGCAACGACAATAAGAATTTTTAAACATCAAGCTACAAATGAAAAGATTCTTAAAAGGGCAATTATAAAGTGACAGAACAATAAATGTAGAGGTATCAAATGGGCAGAAGATATGAACAGACAGTTTACCAAAGAGGGAATCCAGAAGCCAGATAGATAAATGGAAAAATGTTTATCCTCTCTTCCAATAAGAGAGATGCAAGTTAAAATCACAATGAGATACCATCCTGTATTCACAAGAATGGTGTATGTTAGGACCTCCCCGGTGGCGCAGCGGGTTGAGCGCCATGCTGTGAAGCTCTCTGCAGCCTTGGCAGTGTGGGTTCGACCCTGGCCAGCTGGCAAGAATTCCACATGGCACCACAGACCTCTCCTGTCTTGCCTGCTGCTCCCTTCAGCAGTGTGTTTCTGTCATCTGCCTGTTCTGCTCCCTGCTCTGTCTCTGGTGAATCCTCTCACCCTCCCATACCTCTGGCCTGTACCCCAGCTCTTGTATAAAAATAAATAAATCTTAAAAAAAAAAGAATGGCATATGTTAGAAAGGTCTCCAACAACAAGTGTTGGAGGGGATGCAGAGGAAGAGAAACCCTATTATATTGTTGGTGGGAATGCAAACTGGTGCAGCTGTTATGGAAAGCCATATGTATTTACCTTAGAAAAACTATAAAAAAAAAACTACCTTAAAAAACTAGAAATGGAAATACCATACAACTCAGCAATCCTACCCACTCTTGCACATTTATCCAACAACAACAACAACAACAAAAAAATGAAGCCATCAATACAAAAAATACATATGCTCTGCAATGTTTATAACAGCAGTATGTACAATAGGTAGGGCACAGTAGTAGCCTAAATGTCCATCAGTAGATGATTAGATCAAGAAGATATTATATCCCCGCTATGCAATTCAACCATAAGGAAAGATGAAAGACAGTCATTTTCAGCAAAATGGAGGAATTTTGAGGAAATTATGTGTAGTAAAGCCAGGTAGAATGACAAAAACAACTATTAGACTTTTACAGAGCAATTTGATAATGTAAAATATATTTTAAAAAACTACTGTGCATTAGGAAATACTGAGAATTCTGAGATTAAGAGAATGGGAATGGAGAAAACAAGGAGATACACGAGATGGTGATGGGGAAAAAAAGAAAAAGGAAATATGTTTTAGCTTTTAGAATTATAGAATTAGTGAAGGAAATCAGTAGAATTTGGAGAGAGGTTAAAAATTTTCATTTGTTTAAACCTTGATCTTTTATCAATTTTTCTTCATATAAATTACTGATATATAAGTAAATTAAGAAAAATTTGCCTCTGCTTTTACAAACAAAATAAAAGAAATCGAGATTGGGACAAGAAGAATCTCATTTTTACCCACTTAAAGAGAACCAGCACTTCCTCTCTGCTCCCAGTCAGCGCCCTCTTGTGTCCTGGGGACAGAGCTGCAAGGTCACAAGAGGAGCCTCTCCTCTGTCCTCTTTGCTGAGTCATCCTGTCCCACATTGGGAGGGGGGGGGTGGAACTAAAAACTCTGAGGAGGGTGAGAGTGGATAACACTATTCCCTACATTCAACCTCAGGTCTGTATGACCTGCATTCTTTTTTTTCATTTTTTTGTGCGTGAATCCAAAGATTCAAAGTGTGATTGTAGGATCCTGGAGCTCATTACATGAAAAACAATTGCAGGGCATGTAGTCAACACTGGCATTTGTTCCTTCAACTATGGTATAAAATGGTTCTTCCTTGAAACAATTCATAACAATCATCCAATTATTTCTACAAACATTTAAAAGCTCTGATTAATGATAATCTAGTTATCAAGTTTTATTATCACCTCACTCTGATATAAATAATGATCTTCAATTTCACAGGCTAAGTGTCTGCCAAAGGTCTCATTGCCAGTGGTCACTCCATGACCAAATTGGGTATCATTTCCTTTTCTGAGCCTCCTTCAAATTTCTCTTTACTACTTTACAAAAGAAACCCTACATAGTCAAGGAAAAGAGATGGGAAATCCAGTGTGTGAAAAGGAATATTTCTTTAGACAGCTCATTCAAAAAGCACACCCAGTACTGCATTTAAACGAGTGTTCTGGCCTTCATTTATATTCTAAGATCTAATGTGCAGAAGTGAAATACAGAGTCAAGAGTATGAGCAGCATCATGCTGTGTTCATCTAATGCATCTGGACAGCTTTAAAAATATACATGCAAAGAATTTGGCAAATTTAAATGTCCTCTCACATTTACTTGATAGTAAACATAAGTATCCAACTTCCTCATCTTCATTTGCTTTATTGCTGAATATATACTCTCTCCCTGTTTTTTCTCCTACCCAGTTCTTAAAAATTACTTCTTATCTTTTAAAAAGTGTGGTATTTGAAGAAAACAGAAATACTGAATTTAACAAGTGTATTTTATTTAGCAATTAACTTGCCAAATGTAAAAATCTAAGAAAGAGGCAGATGAACTAGAAAATAAATAAATCATTATACACAAAAGTAGTTTTTAAATTAATAAACGTTGTTTTTAGAGATGTTTTAAAGCAAAATGGAGTGGAAAGTGTAGAGAGTTCCCATAGACACTTTTGTCCTCACACATTACAGCCCCTTCTATTACCAACACCCCCACTTGAGTTGGGCATTTGTTACAATCATTGACACTGGCACATTTTATCACCGCTAATGCATAGTTTATATTAGGGTTCACTCTTGGTGTTGAATATTCCATGGGTTTGGGCAGATGTGTAATGACATATATCCATCGCTGTAGTGTACAGAATAGTTCCACTGACCTAAAATTCTTGTGTGATAGCTATTCAATCCCGCCCACTCACTACTCTGTCAACCATTGTCTCCTTAATTGTTATGAGATTTTAGTTACAGAATTTCCTCCATGACACAACCGTAATATCTAATAAGGGTTCCTTTCTTACCCAACAGCTTAAGCTTTTACATTTCTTCCTTAATTGTACTCTTAATTACAAGGTAAATTAAAGATGCAAGGAGCAGTGTAGAAATGGGCTTAAGTTTGAGCTTTGGAACCAGACAGAACTGAGTTATAATCCAATGCTACTCATCATGAGATTTGTGTGGACAAGTTACTTTATCTCTCTAAGTTTCAGTTTTGTCATCTGTAATATGGGAATAATGAAAGTTCTTAGCTCATAGAGTTATATGATGATGTAATGAAGCATGTGTGTACAATGTCTTGTATATGAACTCAACGATATTGACCATTAAGTATCACAAATTTGGATACCAGATCTTTGTGTTACAGGAGGTGCAAAGCTGGTATGAATAGAAGATAACTTCTACCTGTCTATGGTTAAGCAGTCTTTTGTTTCTTTGGTGGACTTTACATTTTTATCCTTTAGTTTTTCTCTTTACTGACTGCTTCGGGTTGTTCCTTCTGTCTTTTGACTTGTCCAATGTGACCGCTATTCCTAAATTTACCTAACCGGGTTCCAGGGCCATCAACAATTGATTGTAGATTCTAAATATCTTACAGTAGTTTAAACTCTTTAATGAAAATCTGATTGCTGTTCTGCCAGTGGGTTGACAACTAGGGTTAACTTTTCACTCGTAGTGTAATTAGGCTAGTGATCAGGTTATAATAATAACAGTCACTTCTGCCATTCATCCTGTTTGAATTTCAAAGTGTTTTGTTCCATCATCCCCATCTCTGGCTTGCAGATTCAATGCCTAGAGTGAAAAGCTCTGCTTGTCTAGAATCCAAAAGTTCCATCACTTCTAAGTTCCGTAAAACTTTCTAGGGGGCATTTTGAAAGCTTCTAGACAAGATAATTGTTTCAAAAGGGAAACAACTGCCTCTGTATTTGCAGAGGAGAATAAAGCTAAGCAGGAGAGATGAGACACACATGTAATTGAAGTTGCATTATTTTAGTGTTTGACTCATGCCTGGGGGTTTGCTTCCTCTATATCCGTACCCATTCTCTCGCCATTCTTTGAGTCTCACATAGGGTTCCTACCTTTCAGTTGGCATTTCCCTTTCATTTCATTGGAGTCCTTCTCTTCTGCTTCACAGCACACTTCTCCATCCTTATACGCCATCACTACCCTTCCCCTTCATTCCAGTTCCTTTGTACTTTTTGTTTGTTTTGTCTGTTTGGAGTTTTTTGTTCTTGTTGTTTTATTTTGGTTTTTGCTTCAAGAAGGATAATGAATGATGTGATAAATTGTTACTTTTATTTATTTCTGGGAACAGTTATTTTGGCTTTCTGTGTGGTGAAATATCACAGAACTCATAAAAGTTCATTTCAAAAGCACAGTATTAATCTCTTGCTGTTTACATGTAAGTGATGTCAGCCAGTTTTCTGAATGTTTAAATATGTGGCCAGAAACTGTGGTTTACCTCCCAAATTTGTTTGGGAAGACCAAAGTAAAACAGCAGAACTTTTTCTCTTTAGCCTGAGTTTATGACTACACAGCTTCTTCCTTGAGTTGGGTTGATACTGGTCTGTTATATTTTGACTGTATTTATGAAGTCATAAAGTAACTCATTCTGAAAGTCACTAAATTCTCATCTATCAGAAAATATTTACATACAGCTATAAGGTGCCAGCATTTTTACTTCCATTAAAATAGTAGTAGTAGCCAATTAGTATTTTTGATTGGTTCATCCTACAAGTAATAGTTTAAAAATAAAAAGAAGTAAGCGGGTACAAGACAGAGACTCACTGGCTGCTGGTTAGTAAAAGTGTGAAAAATAAATGGATAGATAGACAGTTGTTTGAATTTCCATATCATTATGGAGTTGTCTAAATTAGTATAGGAAGGATTAATAGAAACTCTTACCCATTGCTGTTACCCTTAAAGGGGCAGGAGGGGCATGGCAATTACAGAGTAAATGAGTTTTGAGGTTTTTTATGGATATTTAAAAACTAAGTTAATTTACTTAACCTGAAATCTCAATTTTTGTCCATTTTATATTTACTTATGTATTTTCTGAGTTGTCAGCTAAGGCCTATGCTCTATGCTGTATATACAAAAATGCCCCTCCCCCAAAGATATACTGTATAGTACTGCATCAGAAATATTAGGAAAATAGTCACATAATTACATATTTATTTGCAAATTAAGTTAAATGCTAAGAAGAAAATTACAAGAAACTATGGCAGTATCACAGAGAACCTATTTGTTATGCTATAGTATAGGGTGTTTAATGGTGCAGGATCTAGAAACTTAGGGCCAATTCTGACCACTACTTTCTAACTTTGTGACCACAAAAATGTTATCTAACCCCTTCAATTTGGGTCTCCATTGATGAAATGGGCACATGAATAAATCCTATTTCAAAGCTTGTTATGAGGATCTTCACCTTTGACATAGAATAAATCCTTTTAAAAGGTAGCTTTTGCTGGTCATTTTAACCAACCAATAACATACAGAGAACAGGAAGTAGGAACATCAGCATTATTGGGAAGCATCTGTGTTCACACAGTGCCCCACAATGCCAAGACATCATTTCCAGGAGCCCTAAATATGGGGTGTTATTGAGCCTTCACTTTGAAACCCTAGTCCCTGTTTTTTTAATGTTGTAGCTCCATTTCCTCTTGTGTCTGAAGCAAGGGGGAGAGCTGTGTGGGTCTGGCCATGAGTCTACCTGAAGTTATGTTTTACATCCATTTCCACTGTTATCTGCACGTCATCGATCTTAGAGCCTGACATGCCTTGAAATATGAGCTTGCCTCAGCCAGAACTCTCTTCACATCCTCATTCCCAAAGCTAGCAATGAACAAAAAAAAATTTGCTTTTAAAGTGTATTTAAGGCTTCAGGAAGGTAACAGAATAGATAGCCTGAGACCCTAATACCGTATTGATTTACAACACATATATGAGGCAGGCAGGTCCGTCTAGAAGGGTCACGTCTAGAAGGCCCACCCATCCCCACAATCCCCACATAGATCTTGCAAAATATGAGCAAGAGTATGGCAACTTATTCACCAATCTCTTCCTAGCCTAATGTAATAACTTTTAGAAAAGATGTATATTCACCAGATTTTTGTTTCGTATTAGTTTATAGATCAGAAATAAAGACAATGGCAGTAAGTACCTACAGTGTGTGAAAGATCTGTCAAGTCCTTCTTTTGTCATTGTGGCAATCTTCTGGAGAAGGCGCTATAATCATCTGTCTTCCAGGGATGAAGTTGAGCTTCCAAGAGATTGCCCCTTACCTGAAGCTAGTTACCTTGACATTGGCAGAACTATGTTCCTGTTCAGGTCTTCCAGATGCAGGCAGATAGTGTATAACTCTTTGTATAAGATAATATTTTGTATAATATTGTAATATAATATAATATGTATAATAATTATAATATATTGTAATATAATATTTGTATAAGATAATATTCTGTATAATATTATAATATATTATGTTTGGATATTATAAGATAATATTTTGTATATTATATATAATAATTATAATATATAAAATTATAATTTGTATATTATAATATATCTAAATATTATAATTTATAAGATAATATACAAAGAGTTATGCACATATAGCTATTTATATTCATTTATTCACTCCCTCATTCAACATTGATTTGTTGAGTTCACTATCTGCCAGGCAGTTCTAGACTCCAGAGATACAACAGTAGTGAGAAACACAAAATTCCTACCGTCTTGAAACCTATACTCAAGAGGAAAAAGAGAAAACAAACAAAATATGTGGTGTATTTTCTACTGCACAATGATCATTGCTAAGGAGAGAAATTAAACAGAAGAGGGTGTAATTTTAAGTAGGGTAATCGACAATGGCTAAGTGGGGAGGCAACATTTCACATACTACAAACAGTGCTTATCACCGAGGACCTGGTATTGAGAAGATACTTGATGTAGGTTTTCTTTCTCCTTTAGAGCCTCTGATTGTTTTTTCTCTAGGATCTCTGAGCAAGCCATTTGTATGTGGACCCCAACCAAACACATACAGACATTTGCAAACATCCTGAATTAATTAATTCTTTCATAGGTACCTCACTCTTGAAAGTCATTGGGATTAAACAAGCCTCTTGGACTTGGAAATTCTATTAAGTTTTTTTCTCAGTTAAGAGTTGATGTTGAAATAGGTTGGGGCACGAATGCCATTCTTCCATTTTAAAATAGTTCTAGGAATATATCTGGGCATAAAATAGAACTGCCAAGTGAATTATCTATTAACTCAAAAAATCACCACAGATTCATTAGTGATGAAAGATCCTGGTCGTGATGACCAAGGAGAAAAATCACAAACAATTAAATGCCAGTTGCCTCCTAGAATCAGTCTATTCAATAAGAAAAAGCGACAGTAATATATAAAATGGAAAGAATACGTTTTAAACATATACATGAACACACATTTACATAATGTTTCAAATTTCAACCTTTTCCCAACTGTAATAGTAAGAACTTTAAAAATTATTAGGAAAGCTTCAATACATCAGACATTAGTGTTTTAAAATTCATCACTCAGAAAAGAGTGTGGGCTAAAATAAACTTTTCAATTATCTTTGAAAAAAATGGTCACATAAATAGCATAGATAAGGTAATAGATAGGTTTAGCTTTTTCACATCTGACATCTGACTGTTCTACAGTGATTGAGACAACTTGAGCAGTAACTCTGTCCTATAATTAATCTGCTAAGGACAAATGATTTTACCCCTTAACCAGCTCCAATGGGACCTTGAAGTCCTTGGAAAGTCATTTGCTATTACTCTTTGCCCTTGTAGGCAATACTGGTACATCTCCTTAAAAAGTATGCACACTTTACATTTTACAATGAGTTCAAGTGACCAACAGCCAAGTTAGTACTAATTAGTGATATTTGCTACTTGGGTGCTTTGCTCTTGCTGTGTGTGAATGGCCTACAATTGACTAGTCACGGTTTCTTACTCCATTTCCCTTTAGGTGCTGCCTTTCAACTCTACTGTGCCCTTTTGCCACTTTTAAGAGTTAGGTAAGTAGTATTAATTTCTGTTTCAATATCTCCAGCTGTTTTTGAATCATTAATTCTGCTTTTACTGCAGTATATTTCCTATTCATTACAGAATAAAAATGAGCATGCCTTGGGGCATTTCAAATCCTCTCAGTCTTCTCAATATATTTTTTAAAGCCACACAGACCCTCCTAAAACTTAATGCATTCTCTGGGTTAATTCATGTCTGGTATATGCCCATTTTGCTAAAATCTAGACTTCCTAGTTTTGACATTTCATTTAAGCACCACAAAATTTCCAAGCCTATCTAAAACAGATCAACATTCTGGGTTATGCCATGAATTATGCAACAAGGTAATTCTGCACTTTTACTGAGAAACTTATTTCCTTCCCAGTTTCATATAGTGTTATATCACTCATCCAGGAACAATTAAAATTCTTATGGAAAAACCTGTCCTTTCACTAGTGAAATGAAGAAAATATATGAGGTGGTTAGAATGAATAGGAAAGTAATACTGGAGTTGAAGGGTGATTTTGTAAATTATAGCAGGGTCAAAACCTCAAGTGTCTCAGGGGGCTGGCTTGTAACTTAAAGGTACCACCCAGTCCCAGCAAAAGGTATTGGAGAGTGATAGGCAAGATTGTACATACAGGAGAGATCAGGTGCTCTGTTTAAGTCATTCAAATCCAACCTTTAAAGGTACAGACACAGGAGCAAAATATGCAAGTCCAACAAATGGCAGCTATAGGTCAGATTTGACCTGTGGACCATCAACCTAGGAACATGGTTACTGATCAACCTGGGAACATGGTTACTGAGGATGAAGATAGTACATCAACTTCAAAAGCTTCATTAATTTTTTAAAATGATTAAGTTAATTGTGGGATGGTGTTTGTTATTATTTCACCACCATGGTCCTTCCTTCCCAAGGAGTAATCAAGTCACTTGGGTTAACTTTTAATTACCTGGGTCAAGACAAAGAATGAGTAACCAGATAGGTGATACTGCAGTTAACCAACTTCTAAATGACTTTTCAGATCACTTTCATTTGTATTTCAGGTTGAGTATTTACTCAATGAGTTAGGCTTTTGTGTGACTTTAGCATAAGGCTATCTGCAGAGTACCCCAGAATGGTATCCTCAATGTTAGCAATTCACTCTGCTTAATCTGGAAAGAAGGTCAGCCAAATGCCAACACTTGTATTGCTTCTTTCTTCATCACAGTTTTATAACCTAGCATTGGAAGCAACTCCTATAGCATTATCCTACCATTCTCTTTTAGGGAAAAACATCTCTTTATATTCACATATGGCTTTCAAAGAAGTTGGCCCTTTTCCAATATTTCCTTTCATTCTTGCCTTGGGTCTTTACAACAGAAAAGTATGAATCTGTAAACCCCCGCCTCGTCTGTCCCCCTCATAGGCAAGTAATAGTCAGCCTTTTTTTTTTTTTTAACTTATGTTGAATCTGACCCAGGATATTAGAGATAATTTTAATCAACATGTCAATTAAAAGTAGTGTATTATTATCTCTAAGAATGAAATGGATTGATGGATATAAACCTTCCCCATGTGGTGGTTTTTTCCTTCTCATTAATACCACATCGCATTAGAGTGTAAATAACTTAAATGCTGCCTTGCAGTACCTCAATAATGTATTCAAGACATCACATTTTGGTCTCATAATTTATTTTTCCTTTCAACTCAGTGGTGTCAAAGTGTACAAAATGTATGTTTTGTTCTATCAGATCCCAGGTCCCATGTTTAAATGCCTGTTAGTGGTGGATGTGTTACCCATCCTAGTAGCAGGTTGACATTTTAAGACAGGGTGAGAGATACTCAGATTATGCCTTCATTGTTCAGTGACTCCTCTTCAGCACAGGATGATCTTTAATAGATACACAATACAACATAAAGAAATATTTCTTCTTTAACTAAATAAACCTTGGAGCAGTGATCTCAAAGAATTGCCCTTACCCCAGGAGTTATCAGCTTCATCTATGAACACATTAGAAATGTAAATTCTTGGGCCTAAACATAGACCTGAGTCAGGAACTGTGGGGACAGAATCCAGTAATCTGTGTTTTAATAAGCCCTCTTGGCAATTCTGAGGTATGTCAAGCTTCCAGGCCCATTTCCTCCAGAGTCCTGTAGGCAGCCTGGATATTTTCCACCAACCTGACTAAATTCCAGAAGGGCAGGGAGCTCATCTGTTTATCACTGAGCCTCTAGTCTCTAGCTTCACTGCCTGGAACATAGTAGGTTCTCAATACATATCTGCTGAATGTATGAAGTAATGCATGAGTGATTAATCGCCTGCTTCTGTAGTGGTATATTGTATAAAGGCTACAACTTTCCAGCCCATTCAAGCAGCAGAAGAAAGTGGGGTTGAGTATGGATTGTTATCAGCTATACTACTTGCTTGGGTTGATGTTTTTGCTCCTTCATCTAGCAACTGTGTAACTTTTTGCCAGTTGCTTAACCTCTCTGTAACTTAGTTTTCTCATCTGTCTCCTGAGGATGAAGATAGTACATCAGCTTCATAAACTTAGTTTTTATGTATTTATACAAGAACCCAGGTACAGGCCAGATGCACGGGAGGGTGAGAGGATTCACCAGAGACAGAGTGGGGAACAGAACAGGCAGACTGATGAAATACACTGCTGAGGGGAGCAGTGGGCGAGGCAGGAGAGGTCTGCTTCACTACGTGGGATTCTCTCCCGCTGGCGGGGACTGCTGCACTGCGGACAGCCCCACAGTGCGGTGCTCAACTGCCTGCACCACCAGGGAGGCCCAAGCTTAGTTTTTAAACGATTAATTGTGGGATGGCGTTTGTTATTATTTCACCACTATGGTCCTTCCTTTTCAAGGAGTAATCAAGTCACTTTCTACCCAAACCTGCTGAGACGCTGCCAGAGTTCTGGAGAGAGTTTTCTCTGCTCCTTAATTAGCTTGATATTAATAGAATTAGATCTTACAGAACTCAGTCCAACTCCTAACGTTAGCACCACTCTCTCATCCTTATTTATTATATGATTATCATTTATTACTGTGATTCATATTTGCAATGCAAGTTACCATTATGGGGATATTTAAATGGTCTCTCAATCAGGTTGCATAAATGATATGAAGGATCTGATAAATTTGCATGGTAAAGCCTCTCGCTTGGTTGTTACTTTTCCACACAGGTTTATGTTCCTATTACCTTTGCTCAGACCTCAAATGGTTGTCATGGTTAAACCACTGAAATACAAACAAGTCATTTTTGTTGTTGTTTTGGTTCTTCCACATGCAGTAATGTGCTATTTATTATCTCCATCTGACTAATCCTGGTTTGTTTTAAATGCTCAGCATTTTCCTTTCTGTGAAAAGCCATCGATTGGCAGCAATTCAAGGAAAGGCTGAAAATGCTTCTTAGAAACTATTTTAATCCCAAACAGTTAATGTTTGGAGAACAGGTTGAAACATATGTAATATAGGACCCAAAATGTAGGCAATTATCTCCAAAGGGCAAGAGGAGCCAGAGAATAAAGGCTGTGCTGCCCTAAGGTCGAGAGTAAAGAACCGAAGAAATGCCTTTGGTTTTCCAAGGGTCACAAAGTCAACTGAAGAATGAAATGATAAGACAAATGGAACAGCTTGATAATACCCAAATGGGTGTATTTATTCACACAGTTCAAGATGGACGGCTGGAGCTCTTTTCCTGTCCGCTGACAGCCATCCTGAGCTTTATAACAAGATCCAGAGCATGATGTCTAGAAACCCTTAATGATACTCTGTACAAAGTGGATGAAAAGTGACAAGGCAGAGGGGAATGTGTGCAGAAGTTTTGGCTCAAACTCTTGTGACTTTTAGATTTTTTTTTGTGTGTTGACGTCGACCTTTGAACAACACAGAGACAATAGTTCCTCTGCGGTGTTTCTGAAGGTAGAAATGGATGTCCAGGGTTAGAATTACTTTCCGCTTAAATAATGCCACTTTGTGTGATTATTTCACCATACCATGGGGCAAGACAAGCTACCTCTGATCTTCCTTTCCACATTTTCATCCTGCCACTTAACTGCACGTACACACACACACACACACACACACACACCCCAAATACACACACACACATATTCTCTCTCCTTGGTAAAGTACTACACATTACAGGATTGCTGTAAGGCAGTATTAATTCTCATTCATATCTACCGTGCAGCTATTAAATAGTAATTTTACAAAAGGAAATACACTGTCAAAAGTGTAACGCCACCTTGCAGGATTACTTAGGGGGAAAATATGAGCTAAGGAGGCGGAAATCCTTGTTTAGTATTACAGAGAAATTATGACAGGCCGTGAAAAGTTCCATGGGCTTTTGTAGCACTCATATCTTTCCTTTAGGACCAACTTCTATGAAAATACACTACGCCTGGAATTTGCCCTGTCAAAGCCAGACATATTTTTTTAATTGAATCTTGCTTTGAGAGTAATGAATTTTTTTCATGTGTAATCTGCTTTTTATGTGACGGGAGAGACATTTTGCTTCTCTTCTTTGGGGGGTTGTCATAATCCTATAAAAACAATCAATATTGGGCCATTTATCTCTTGCTTCATCAAACTGTGATGTGGGATATAAGTATGTGTATGTTCACAATATAGATCTTTCATTTCTGTATTTTATAGTCATTTTATTGGCAAAGTGGTCCTCATTTATTTTCCAGAACATTTCTAAGCTGATGACAACTCTTTAGTCTTTGTTTGTTAACTGTGTCCTGCCTGTCTACCTTTTCATGTAATAATTGCTTTCAGGGAAGCAAACAGAAATGGGGTATTGCTTTGTTTAATATTTTTCAAATCAAATACACCATGGCACAACCATCTGTGAAAATATATCCAGCTTGCATCCAATTTTGCCTTGGCTTTTTTGAGGATTAATAATCCCTTCACATGGGTATGCTTCTATGGTTAATGTAATGTGTAAAAACTGCTTTTATATTTCTTTTCTGACTTGTTGAGGGGAGGAGAAAAATAAAAGGACTTGTTGAGGGCAGGAAAAAAATTGAACATTTTTACTCCTCAATTTTTGTGATTTGTTGAACAAAGTGCTTTTGAAATAGAAAATATTGTCGGGAAGCTTTTCTTGGTGGATAAAATGGAAGTGAAAGCCTCATGCACTTTCCCTATATGTGCAATCCAGTTATCTATGCATAGAACAGTCCCTAACAGAAAAACATACATTCTAACAGGGGGGACCTGCCCGGTTGCTTTCAAACTTATCTTTCTTTGGGTGATTGTAGTCGCGGGAAGGCATAGAGCAGGTTTTCTATGATCCGAGCTGACCAGACGGGTAAAAGAGAGTCCTGGAGCCCTCAGTGGCTTTCTCAGGCTTTTATTGAGCTTTTACATGTAGTGCAGCAACCAGGTACACGGCAGGCAGGCGTGCGTGGGGGTGGGGGGAGGTTGGCAGGGGGGCAGACAAGCCCCTGGCAAGTCTTCACTCTGGGCTCTCTGGGGTTTTTTCTTCCCTCCTCCCTCCTGCCTCTCTCCTGCCCGGGGTTCTCTTGGGGAATATCTCAACACTACAGCCTGGCCCACAGAAGTAAACAACACAACTTATAACAATATAACAAATGCAGGTGCCCGCCTATCAGGCATGCAAGGCTAATGGTAGGAGTGCAAAAAAGCCTGAAAATCGTTTACCCTACAGTGATTCCAGGGGAAGAGGCTCCTGTCTCAATTGTTTTTTATCAGCAAGTGTAACCTGTGTTGTTTCTGCCCATGTCTATGCCTCACACACCATTTTCCTTTTCTTTCTCTCTCCAAAAGCCAGAGAAGACTCAGTTGTTGCATGTAACAGGGGCTGGGAAGTGGGCTGGATGGTGGCAGGCATTGCAAGGTGGTATAGACTATGAACTTAATTTTATGAGGACGTGTTTTCTTTCAAAGTTCATTTGAGACTGTTTCACATAGGAATTTCCTATATACTCTTGGAGGCCCTGGCTGTAAAGCCAGTGTCCCTAGATTGCCCTAATTCTCTTTCCAGGTATTTTGGCGGAAGACAGAGGATATACTCAAATGTGGTCATGGAGAAAAATGTAGCGAACTGGCTGTTATTTGTAAGGTTGCAGCCTGGAGGTAGGGAGGCAGAATAAGTATAATCAGTATTAACACTAATTTTGAGAACACAATTTGTTCCACCATTGATGTACTTGGGAATAATTTGAACAAAGTTTTGCATTTGCTTATGTGTGATTTCCTCCATGAGAAACATTAGGTGAAAACAGAAATCTGCACCCAGTTAAACCAAGTGGCGTAGGGATACACAAAACGCACACCCTCGCCCCACACCCAAACATCCACCATTCGACTGGGTTTGCCACATTGTGACGCGAGCACATCTGCATCTGGGGTGACAGCCCTCTGCTCCCATTTCAGATAAGCCTCCCGCTGATGCTTCAATGTTGCTCCCAGGCAGCAACCCTTGTAAAACTTACTTCCTCAAACCAGCTACATGGTCTTTGTCAAGGCAATGCATGTTATTTATTGTATTTTTGTATTTCCTAAAACTGTAACAAGTGCAACATTGTCAACCATTTTTATTAGGTCCTTTTAGGTCCTTATCTTTGTAAAATGCTACAAATGCAGCTTGTGTGTGTGCGTGCATGCGTGTGTGCGTGTGCGCACACCTGCGCTTCTACCCCCATTTTCCAATAAGCCCAATAGTTTTAGCCCATGATTTTGCATAATATATTTTTAAAAGATTTATTTATATTTATACAAGAATCGAGGTACAGGCCAGATGTGTGGGAGGGTGAAAGGATTCACCAGAGACAGAGTGGGGAGCAGAACAGGCAGACTGACTGAAATACACTGCTGAGGGGAGCAGCTGGTGAGACAGGAGAGGTCTGCTGTGCCATGCAGGACTTCCCCTGGCGGGCCGGGAATCAAACCCGCAGTGAAGAAGCTGCGGACAGCTTCACAGTGCGGTGCTCAACCGCCTGCACCACCAAGCAGGCACTGCATAGCATTTTAACAGGAATAATATATTACTTGCAACAGAGCTGACTGCATGTTGAAGCACTCTGGCTGGCAACAGAAGGGAACTGTTACTACTCTGAGGTCTGAAGGACAGGGCGGAGAAGCAGTCTCTGGAACCCCGATGGAAAGGACCCTGTGAGAGAGGGTGGCCTAGTTTCTGCCAGCCAGATGCCCACATAAAGACAGCCAGGGGAATAAACACCCCAACCTCGCCCTCCGCCTCTGCTCGTCTTGGCAGTGAGTGCCCTCCCATTGCAGGACCTGATTGGATGGCAGTGACTAGAGAGTCCGGTTAAAGACATCACAGAGGACAGCTGGCACCGAACAGGGTGGAGGGATGCAGCTGAAGGTGACTTCTTGCCTCATGCCATTGGGAAAATCACTTTTTAAGGAATTGTTTTTATTTTTATTACATAAATCAACTCTCTTCTTTGTCTGGACAACTCTTGTCTAGGCTGGGGACATTGTGAGGCAATCCAAGAAGTTTTTTTTTTCTAAACAAAGGAAAACTTTGTGCCAAAGTAGAGAATCTACTCCTCCTAATTCAAGCAGTTCAAACAGCTGTCATGTAAAAAAAAAAAAAAACAACAACAACATACTTTCATTAGATATGCACACATCTCTGGTCATGCTTACTTCCACATGAACCCCTTTCTAAGGGGAAACATGTTTTCATTTTTATGCTTAAATTGTGCCCAAATTGGTTGGATAGTGTTAAATAATTCACTACTTGAGCTGTGCTTGGTCAAAACAGGGAAAAGATACTTTGGAATTGCAACTGTGTTAGAGAAAATATTGTAGTGTTTTTTTTGTTTGTTTTTGTTTTTTGGTGAATACATGTCTTCAGTTATGCCAAGAATTAGGAGAGGAATACAGAGAAGATGGTCTAATTCACTATATCCATTTATTAGGAGATTTTTAAATAATCACATTATAAGACAACTGGCTATTTTCCTCTAATGCTTCAAATGCTTTCCTCTACTGAAGTGAGTGTGAGGTGCCGAATTGACATGGCCTCTGTAGGTAATACTGATTTTTCAGTTGACCTGAATTTCAGAAGAGACCATGAGCTTATCATCTTAAGGATAATTATACAAAAAGATGTTAAAACCTAAATGAATCAGTTTATCATTGCTTAGGATTTGTATTCTCTTCACAGAAACAACTTGCAATAGAGACGAGAGATATTTCATGTGGTAACATAGACATAGTTAAGATGTTCATTTGAGAATACCAGCACAGACATTTTTAACTTCAAGAAAAAGCAAAATATGTATCTTTCAAAAATTCCTCGAAGTTTCCTTTCTTTGAAGAGAATGAACTCAAAATTTTATTTTTCATAAGTAAAACTTATTCCAGTGTTAGCCACAATTCATTGTGTTTTTTTGTTTGTTTGTTTGTTTGTTTTGTTAAAGTGAATTGGATAGTTTGTAGTGGTAAATTTAAGACTTGGAAATATTAATTTGATGTATTGATAGTGTTTAATAGAGATAGGAAATGAAGATTTAGCTCCTACTAGAGGCTCATGGACTTTTAAAATTGAGATATCATTTATATACCATAACATCCAACCTTTTAAAGTATACAATTCAATTTTTTGTTGTTGTTAGCATATTCAAAGTAGTGGAATCATAACCACTCTGTTTCACAACATTCTCATCACCACCAAAAGAAATACTTTATCCATTAGCAGCTGCCCTCTTTCCTTCCTATGACCTACTCTTGTAACCACCAATTCACCTTATATTCCATGTATCTATCTATTCTGAACATTTCATATAAAAGGGATCATATCATAGATGGTCTTTATCCAGCTCTTTCACGTAGCATACTCTCTTAAAGTTTCATCCTTTTGCAACAGCGTGTTTCAGACATCTTTCTTTTTATTGTCAACTAGATTCTAATGTATCACATTCTGTTAATCCATTAATCTATTATTAGGTATTTAGTTATTTCCACTTTTGCTTACTGAATAATGAATAATGCTGCTGTAAACACACATATACAAATTTTTGTGTGGGTATATGTTTTCATTTCTCTTGATTAGGTATCTAGAAGTGGATTTGTTGTGTCATGTGGTGACTTTAACCTTTAATGAGCTGCCAGACTGCTTTCCAAAGTAGGTGAAAATTTTTACATTCCTTCTAACAGCATATGAGGATTCCAATTTCTCCATATTTTTGCCAACACTTTTTAGCATCTGTCTTTTTGATTATAACCACTTTAATGGATGTGAAGTCATATTTCATTATATATTCATTTGAATTTCCCTAATGGCCAATAATGTCGATCATATTTTCAAATGCTTATTACCATTTGCATGTCTGCTTTGGATAAATATTTAGTCACATCCTTTACATATTTTAAACTGTCATTTCATCATTACATTATGTGTTCTCCACATATACCATATACAAGTCCCATGGCAGATAATGAATTAGCAAATATTTTCTGCATTCTATGGGTTGTCTTTTTACAATTTTAATGGTATCCTTTGAAGCACATAAGTTTATTTTTAAATTTGATGAAGTCCAATTTTTTTTTCATTTGTCACTGGGCTTTGATTATCTCATTTAAAATTTTGCCTAATCTAAGATCATGAAAATTTTCTCCTAATAGTGTTATACTTTCACCTCTTATATTCAGGTCTGTGATCTATCTTGAGTTAATTTTTGTGTATGGTGTTGAGGATTGGCCCCAACTTCGTTCCATTTCATGTGAATATCAAGTTGTTTCAGTACCATTTATTGAAAAGACTACGATTTTTTCATTTATGTGTCTTGTCACATTTATTGAAGATATATTGACTTTAGGCATATGAGTTTGTGAATTCTCGATTATGTTCCTGGCTCATGAACATTTAGAACTAAACAGGCACATTCAGGTCACGGAGTGTAGGAGTCACGTACTCAGGTAGCTGTCACGCATAGTCAGGTATAAATGAATGAAGTGGATCATGTGTGGCTGGGGAACATTGATTTTATTTGATAGTTGCCATATGGGAATACAGGATGACATTAATCATACCTTTTGATTTTTCAAAAGACATCATAAATTTTTTTTCTGGCAAAACTGTCTTGATTCATATTTTGGCATCTTATTTGGTTAAAAATAATGCTGACTGACTAAAGAAAATAAAATACATCTTTAGACAGCACTTGGCCCATATACCACCAGTTTTCACCCTCTGAAACACATTGTCTTTTTCATTTGAATAAAATAGCCTGGTTGTGGCCAATTTAGGTGACTAATCCTAGATTGTATTGTTAGTTTGTGACAGACTCAGAACAAGAAATTGGAAACAAACTTTTTACTTCCAAGTGTAATATGACTAACATACCAATATTCTGAAAATTCAGTTTTTCTAATATTTTATTATCATTACTAAAGATTGTGTTTTCCTTTAATATTAAAAACTACCTTTAATGTTTAAACATGTTTCATTTGGAGCTATGTCAATAATAGTTCTCCTCTAATCATTTTTAAAAGGACATATCTAACCTGTTTTCAGAAGTCCAGTAGAAAAGATTTGTGTTTTTGTCTTGATAATAGACAAAAAATCAAAGTACAACTTCTTTCCTAAGAGCACCCTAAGTGCACCTAAAAGCACACACATGCACACATGCATGTACGCTCTGCACCCAACAATGAACAGGGTATGTTGCTGAGAGCGTTCCCCAGTTGGCACTGAGTTGATTGTAAATATACCACATGTGAAAGGATTAGAACTCATTGCTCTCAATTATCTCACTTTTTTTGTGTGTTCAAAACTCTTGTCAGAACAGACCTCCTTTCCGTGGCATAGCCTTTCATTTTGGTAACTTCTCCTCAATGCACTTTCCCAACTCCTGTGCTAAAATCTATTGAAGAAATTTGAGTCTTCAGCAATGTTAATGTGTCCTATCTCCCAACTCTTTTATATTTAATTACATTCAGCTAATGTGTGATGGAGACAGAAAGAATAGTTACTGTACACCTAAAATGAATTAAATGTGTGACAATCCCAGAGACAAACATACGAAGCAGAAAGATCTTATAGTTAATGGTACAAACGATAGACTGAAGTGAAATAGAGCTAGGCAAGCCTTCACATTGGATGAACATTTGCACATCCAGGCTAATCAATAAGTATCCACCAAGACAAAAACATGCAAATATGCAGAAATTCAGAGCTAATGACTGCCTCTACATTAGGGTAATTTGGGTCAAAAATTGATGATTAATTTAGGCATCCTCAATCCTCCCCCTGCTTACCATAAATCAGATGATGGATATTTAGACAAAACAATTAGATAATTGATGGAATTTTATTTTTCATTCAGTTATTTGGAGTAGTCGATCATATATAATTTATAAAATCCTGAGAGAAAATTCTCTTTATTACTCCCCTAATTTACTCCTAACTCACAAAGGAGAAGTTGGAAGTAATCAAGAATTTGTTCATGGAAAGTAAAGTGTGAGGATCAAGTCTTTTTGCTTTACAGAGTTACCTTGGGTAAATATGTTTATAACAAGATACATTTTCTGCTTGATAAAATTCTTATTTATTTCTTTTTACTTTGCCAGAAGTCCTCATTGTTCTTGAACTTTTGAGAAGATGGTGTTAGTCTGAGAAGCAGATGCCAAGATGGGATTAAATGAGCAAGGATGTCATTAAGGGAAACACCTGTGGGAGAAAACAGGGCGGGAGCTGATAGGGTTGGCAGTGCTTCAGATGGTGAAACCATCTGCCCAGAGCAAAGGGAGAGGAAGGAAAGGTGGGCGGAAGCATCTTGGTCTGTCTTGAAGACTAATGAAGGTTTGGCAAAGCCACTGATGAGTCCTTGAGCCAAAGTTGGCTGTGAGCAGAGACCCGTGTCTCCCAGCAGTGGACTGCTTCAGTATCCCCGTCATACCCACATTCCCTCAGCAGTTTGTGAGAAGTGAGGGCTGGACACAGATGTGGTAGTGGATTTCAGATGGCATCTTCTGGTTCTTTATTAATTATAGTCCCTGTAGTTGCAAGTCTTGGAATGCAATCTCATGGCAGATAAAAAAGTGGCAATTTTTAGCTATTGTAAACAGTGCTGCTATAAACATAGGGGTGCAGGTGTTCTTTGGAATTGATGTTTCTGTGTCCTTTGGGTAAATACCTAGGAGTGGAATTGCTGGATCAACCCAAATGCCCAAAAATAGATGACTGGATCAAGAAGATGTGGTACATATATACCATGGAATATTACTCAGCATTCAAAAAAGATAAACACATGCAATTTGCAGCAACATGGATGGCGCTGGAAGGGATCATGCTCAGCGAAATAAGCCAAAAAGAAAAAGAAAAATACCGGATGGTCTCACTCATAGCAGGAATCTAGAAAACTTAAATAAGGGACCAGGAAAATGAATAACTATAAGAAAGTGAAAATCAAAATCAACAAAAAACTATGAACCAGAGACACTTTTAGGGGGGCGGGGGCGGGAGGGGAGAGATTGGGGTCAGAATGGGGGGGCTGCAATTGTATGGGGAATATAAAAATAAAATTTATTATTTAAAAAAAAGTGGCAATTTTGTTTGATTAGTAAGAATAAGAAAGCACAGAAGATAGTGACTTAAACAAGATAAAATTTGAGTTATCTTTCAATTTGTGATTTCAAGCTGGTTATTGGGAACCCAGTCTCCTGCTGTCTTGTTGCCCTGCCATCCTAGAATGATACCATTACATATTGACGGTAGCAGAAGAGGACTCCCTAGCATTCTGCATTCCAGGCTATTAGAGAGAGGGGAGAGGAAGGCATGCTAGCATCTTTCCCTTGAAGGGCATGAGCTACAAGCTGGACACTTCCCTTTCTGCTCATATTTTATTTGAAAGAACTCAGTTGAATTAGTTATTAATGACAGTTGCAACACATTACCACCACTTTACAATGGAAATTAATTATCTCAAAATGCTCTTTCAGTTTCAGTGAGCTGAAAGAGAGGTTTCCTCATCAATGCCTTCCCTCTGAAGGCATTAGGAGGAACTTCCTGTATCTTCCACCTTCTGGTGACTAGTGGCTTTCTTGGTTATGAATGTATTGCTCCAGTGTCTGTCTGCATGACCACATTGCTTCTCCTCTCTACCTTTATTCTCTCTTTACCTTTAGTGCCTTTAGGAACCACTGGAAGATCCAGGATAATCTCCTGTCAAGATCCTTCACCCAATCTCATCTGCGGACTCTATTACAACATAAGATAACATTCACAGGTTCCAGGGATTAGTACCTGACCTCATAGAGGTGATCCTACTACGTCAGTCTTATGCCACACTTGTGCTACCAAGGATCATGAGAAATAATAGTCTTTTGTTGGTGGTAATGGGCCTGTCACAAACTAGGGGATTCTAATAATGGTAGAGGACAAGAAAAGATACTGAGTTTCAATCTGCCTGCTCTTCTTCAGAGGATTCTTTCAAACATTCTCATTTCAAGTTTATAATAAAAAACTATGTCATCAATTCCAAATTCTGTATGTTATTGAGTTCTTTGAAATCTAAGAGGTTGGATGTCAAAGTGTGTTGTTTTTTCCTGCCTGCCATTCATCATGCATTCCCTACATTTCCTGATAACTGTGCCCTAATTTTCCTTTTGGCAAATATGCCCTCGTAGACTCCATGGACTATATGTGTGATGCATGTAGCTTAGACCTGGTCAATTTGCCTTTCC
Organism: Talpa europaea; assembly: GCF_964194135.1. Lineage (NCBI taxonomy): Eukaryota > Metazoa > Chordata > Mammalia > Eulipotyphla > Talpidae > Talpa > Talpa europaea. The sequence goes on from NC_140078.1 coordinate 58,434,939, forward strand.
ATTGGTTCATTTTTTTAAGATTTATTTATTTATGCGTACAGGAATTGGGGTACAGGCCAGAGGTGTGGGGGGTGAGAAGATTCTCCAGAGACAGAGTGGGGAGCAGAACAGGCAGACTGACTGAAATACGTTCCTGAGGGGAGTAGTGGGCGAGACAGGAGAGGTCTGCTGCATCATGTGTGTCACCTCCCTGGCCTGGGCTCGAACTTGTGCGGCAGAGGCTTTTGTCAGCTTCATAGTGCTGCGTCTTAACCCCTTGTGCCACCAGGGAGGACCTGGTTCATGGTTTTGACTGAGCTCCAATGGGATCTCTGAACACCATGGAACTTTTCTTTTTATTTTATATATTTTTTTACATCATTTTTTCATTTTTGCACAATGTGTGCAAACATTTTCATCTTGGTTATAGTCACCATATAATTCCCACTCACCCTTGTTTTGATCCTCCTCCCCGCCCCCCTGTAGTGTGTCTCTGGTTTATAGTTACGTGTTGATTTTGATTTTTACTTTATCATAATTAGCCTTTTTCCTGGTCCCTTATTTAGGTTTAGGTTTTCTAAATCCCTGCTATGAGTGAGACCATCTGGTATTTTCTTTTTCTTTCTGGCTTATTTCGCTGAGCATGATCCCTTCCAGCTCCAGTGCATGAGTTTATCTTTTTTGATTGCTGAGTAATATTCTATTGTGTATATGTACCACATCTTCTTGATCTAGTCATCTATTTTTGGGCATTTGGGTTGTTTCCATAGCTTAGCTATTGTAAATAGTGCTGCTATAAACATAGAGGTGCAGGTGCCCTTTTGAATTAATGTTCCTATGTCCTTTGCGTAAATACTAGGAGTGGAATTGCTGGATCATATGGAAGATCCATCTTTAGCAGATTGAGGAATCTCAACATAGCTTTCCATAGTAGTTGGACCAGTTTGCACTCCCACCAACAGTGCAGGAGAGTTCCTTTTTCACCATATCCTCATGTTGATGAAATTCATATGGAGCCACCAAAAACCCCAAAAACCAAAGCTCTCCAGAAAAAAAAAGGGGAATGGAGGTATCACACTCCCAGACTTCAAACTATACTACAAAGCCATAATAATCAAAACTGCATGGTATTGGAAAAAGAACAGACCACAAACCAATGGAACCAAATAGAAAATCTAGAAATAAACCCACAGATTTACAGTCAACTAATCTTTGACAAAGGAGCAAAGAATATGCAATGGAGCAAAGAAGGTTTGTTTAATAAATGGTGCTGGGAAAACTGGGTTGCTATATGCAAAAGAATGGAGCTTGACTACTTCATGCATAAAAACGATGCACAAAAACCAACTCAAAATGGATTACAAAACTAGACATAAGACCTGAAACTATAAAATATATAGAAGGAAATATAGGTGAAACACTACAGGACATACACCTCCATAACGTTTTTAAAGACACATTACCCAAAGCAGTGATAGTAAAGGCAAAGATAAACAGCTGGGGCTACATCAAATTAAAGAGCTTCTGTACAGCAAAAGAGACGGTAACCAAAACAAAGAGATACCCCATGGATTGGGAGAAAATTTTTGCACACAACACTAATGATAAAGGACTGATCACAAAAATCTACAAAGAGCTGATGAGACTCAACAAAAACAAAGTATATAACCCCCTCAAAAAATGGGCAGAAGAGCTAAAAAGAAACTTCTCCAAAGAGGAAATGCAAATGGCCAATAAGCATATGAAAAAATGTTCAGCATCACTTGTAATCAGGGAAATGCAAATCAAAACTGCAATGAGATACCATCTTACACCAGTGAGAATGGCACATATTAAAAAAAACTAGCAATCATGGAACTTTTATGGAAACAGTGGGGAAAATATTTTCTTTCCACTGGAATTACTGAACTGATAGACCTAAGCTAGAGCTGCTGACAATAAGCTTTGTACAGGATGTGAAAAGTGTGCCTGACAGTGGAGCCAACCTACAGGAAAAAGGAGTCAGGGGAGAATCACGTTCTTGATGACACCATTTAAATACCTGGCTCCAGCCACATCTGAACCAAATATACCCCAGACGTTTTATGTGAAACTAAGTGACTCTGACCCACCTCTCTTTTACTTGTTATTGTATTAGTTGAGTTGGCTTTTGTCACTTAAAAGCAATAGGCCTAGGGCCTCCCCGGTGGCACAGCGGTTGAGGGTTGGATTGCAAAGCTGCCCGCGGCCTCTGCAGCGCTGGTTTGATCCCCGGCTGCTCCCCGGCCACCGGAGGAGGGTCCCACATGGCGCGCAGACCTCTCCTGCCGCCCGCTGCTCCCCTCAGCAGTGTACTTCGGTCCTTCTGCCTGCTCTGCTCCCCGCTCTGGCTCTGGTGAATCCTCTCACCCTCCCGCGCTTCTGACTGTACCCAGTGCATGTATAAACAAAACAAACAAACAAACAAATAAATAAATAAAACATGCCTCTATTAAAAAAAAATAAAAAGCAATAAGCCTAACAAGTGCAGAGTTGAGTAATATGCTGTAGGAAATGCAGCAAGTTATAGGGAATGTCAATGCTAAAATTTGTATCTCCTTCCTTTTAATTATTTCCTTGCCTTCCTTCTATATGATGGCTCTTGACCAGTTTCTTTTGACTCCTCTGTAAAGTGGAAGTCATTTAATCCCTTTAGTCAATCTTGATTTAAAAAAAAAAGCTTGAGTTTTTATGTGATTTCTTTCAGCACACCTACAACTTTCAACAGCTAATCAAAGAGATATCACTGACAAATAGAATTTGTAACAACAATGAATCCTCTTGTTTAGGAAACAGGGAAGCAAACCAGGTATTTTAAAAGGCTGACAAGAAGTAAGGAAGAGACTGATGACCTTTTTGTTATTTCCAGCAAATTTATAATGCAATAAAAAATTTTTTTCCTGCAATCATTTAGCCCATGTGGTCAATAATAGGCTTTTCGGTTAAAAGGGTCCATGTCTTCAAGAGACTACAGGCTTTTTATTTAAGTGAAGGATGTTGCTAAAATGTTGAATTCAACATTCTTCCTGAAGTTCCTTCAAGACTGTTAATATGAATAGCCCACTTTTAAGAAATTCCAGATGAAATGTCAAACCAAGATGAAAGGCAAAGCATACCAGCAGCTGTGTACAAGAATTATGCAGAAGTATGCAAATTTTAACCCCAGTGATGATGGAAATGTTAACCTTATATTTCAGTAATAATACTGACTACTCTGATATAATGGTGAATCAAGAATTAATAAGATATAAAGAGGATTCTTGCCCCTTGACCCCTACATCAGGTTATTTGTCTGAGTATCTTACTGTTCTGTGCAGTTAGCCATAGAAACATATATTAAAAATGACATGTTCAGATTGCAGTTATATGTCATTATATGTAAACCTGTTTGTAGAAAACTGATCCTTAAGTCTTCATAATTTTGAGGAACTGAATTTTTTTAAATAGTAAACTTTTAATTGAGAATCTTATGACAGTGTTAGAATTTGGTGCCCAAATGAGTTAGGTCTCAATGGGAAAGAAAAAAAGAAAGGAAGCTAAGGGGCTTGGAACAATGGTAGAGATTTCAGGGCTGGACAAGTATGGTGAGGTTATAGAAATATGAATGCCTCTAATTGGGTGCTATTACAGCTATTACAGTGCTATTACAGCTATGACTTGTTTTCGATCCCTGACTAGGGCAGTAACTCATAAGTGGTGCTGCAGTCCTCTCCTGTCTCACCCGCTGCTCCCCTCAGCAGTATATTTCAGTAGATCCACATGTTCTGCTCCCCACTCTGTCTCTGGTGAATCCTCTCACCCCCTGCACCTGTGGCGTACAACCCAGTTCTTCTGTGCCAAAAAAAAAAAAGTGTCACTAATTGAATACTCAGTATGTGACAAGCACAATAAAGAACTTGACAGTGACCATGTCATTAAAACCTTAGAATAACCCTGTAGGTCAGGGGAAACCAAGGCTTCCCTAAGGTTTTAAGGTTGGAAAAAGGCAGGAAAGATAAAAGCCCTTAGACAATGCAACTTTGTATTTCCTCCAAACTTCATCCTATAATGCTCACTGAGCCACAGTCCAGGATGCTGCCTTATCTTCTATGCACCCAAAGTACTTTAGGTTTACTCTGGAATACCATCTTCTTTTGAAGTCTTTATTATTTCCTTTAAGTTTTTTAAATCAATATGTATTTTGAAAACATTATGTAAATAGACTTCTCTAAAAAAATTAGTAAAATATTGTAGGTAAGGATAGAATTTGCTTGCTAACACTAACATTATTTTTTTTCTCTTACTTTCTACTGGATCTCTATGATTACCAGCTCTTGAGACACACCCTGGCTTTCGCAAGCTAGGAAGCTAGGGATTCTCTCCAGGAGAACTCTATGAACTGTCTTTCTCTTGTTGTCCTACCACCCTCAACATACTCTTTTCATCTCATGGCCCAGTATAACTTTCAGTTCCAGCCATCTTGTTGACTTCCAGCCAGCAGGGAATGAGAACAAGGAAATAGTCAGAAAGCGTGGTCATTCCCTTTAAAGACATGCATTGAAAGGTGCAGGTATCACTTCTGCTCACATCCCCAGTATCCAAAACAATACCACATGACTGTATCCCTTGTGTGTTGGTATGTAGTTATAGCAGATGTTGCTAGTAGTTTCCCAGTGTCCATTTTTCCCTTTTCTTTTTCAGTAACAGACTCCCTAAACTTTAGCTGGACAAATGGTTTCCAGACAAAAGTCTACATTCTGCAGCCTCCCTTACTGCAGTTCTGGGATTTAACCTGTACCCTTTAACCTCACTCTCCTGTCCTAACAAATTAGTTTCAAACCAGTCTGTATGACTGACCACTCTGGGGTTTTGGTAATTCATTTCTGTTTACAAATTAGACTTAGTAGACAAACTAACTTTATACTTACCTACAGTGTTTTATTGTATTTTTTACAAAAGAATTCATTTGTATATTATTTGTAAAACACTGATTTCAAAAACTTAAAGGAAATAATAAATAAACAAGTTCCTTGTATGTACTGGTCTCTACCTGTTCCCAGCATATGGCCACAAAAAATGCAAAGGGGCTGAGAATGTTCTTAGTTGGGAAGTCTCGCCTAAAAATTGAGAATTTTTTTAAATGAAAGGAAGAAGTTGTAGGACAACTAATATTGTCTGTTACATTAATAAAAAAATAAGTGATGCAACAAAACTAATGTCCACAGGGGAACTTTGTAACTTTAAACGTATGTATTCAAAAAGTAAAACAACAGAAAAGTAATGAACTCAGAACTCCAGCTAGAAAAAGAATAAACCCGAAGAAAATAGAAAGAAAAAACAAATGAAGCTAAGAGCAAACATTAATGAAACAAATCAAATAATAAAGATGTTCTACAAAGTCAAAGGACAGTTCTTTGAAAAGATTAATAAAGTGCCAAGCATCTGGCAAATTTAAAAAACAAAGAAGGAAGATACACAAACACAATAGTGAGAGTGAAAAAGGAGACATGGTTTATAGAATAGTGAAAAATCTGTGTAAGGGTTATTATGAATAATTTTATGCCAACAAATCTGAAAGCATATAAAAATTTGAAAGTTCTATAAAAATGTAAACTACCAACATTGGTTTGGGTGGCAAAAAGAGAGAAATATTTATAAAGCCATTAAAGCACCTCTCCAGTCTCAAATATTTTTGAAGTCTAGTTTCACCACACCATCATCAGAATTGATAACTTCTGGCTTCTATGTATTGTTTAAGACTTTACCCAAAGGCAAAACTCCCAAAATCTGTTTTGAGGGAAACATGTTCTTGATGACTATAGTAGAAACACACATCGAGACCAAAGCATGCTCCTGGGAATGGTGGCTTCCAGCCACTCACAGCTAAGTCTCTTTCCAGGAATTGTCCTTAGAGTCCACTTCAAATGACTGGTAGATGCCATTGAATTAATTTGGGACAACTTTGAAGGACCATCCTATTGTTGAGGCCTCCCCAATCAACTTCCTGCACATAAATCTCTGTCCCTGAGTTTATTTTTTACATGACCTAAGACAATAATAAAATCAGACAAGGGTGATATGAGAAAGAAAAATTACAGGTCTGGTTTTAAAAATACATTAAGATGAAATAGGTTTATCTCAGGACAACAGACAGTGTAGCATTTGAAATCTGATTGCGTAAGTCACTGCTGAAGCAAATGAAAAAGAAAGACTGTATGATTGTCTCACTAGCAAAGAATTCATGAAATGCAACTTCAGTTAATGATAATTAAAAAAATTCTCACCTCAGACTTACTATGAGAAAATTCTCAGACAATTCCAACTGAGGAACATTCTATAATGTATCTGATGAATAGTCCTCAAAACTGTTAAGGACATCAAAAACAAAGAAAGTATGAGAAACTATTGTAGCCAAGAGGAACCTGAAGAGATACGAATTTGTGGTGTCATAGATATAACAGAATAAGGACATTGGGTAGAAAGTAAGGGAATCTAAGTAAAGTATGGGTCTTAGTTAATACTAGTATAAGATGTTTATAATAGGGGAACCAAGCTTTAAGTTACATGGGAACTCCCTAGACTGTATTCTCAATTTTTTTTTTTTTAGAAAAAACAAAGCCTGGATGTAAATCCACCAACATAATATTTTTTTTTCCTGAATTGTTGTGAAGATGCGATAAGATAATGCTTATGGGTACTGAACATGGATTCTGGCATACAGTAAGAGCTCAACAAACTTTACCAATTATTATTGATATTCATTTCAGTATCTTCATACTTTTCTGTATTAAAAATTCTATCATAAGCACATATTACTAGTATCAGAAATTTATTTTCCAAAGTAAGGACACACTTCCAGGACACTACTAGATAGGCTATAAACTAAAAGTGCAAGACTTCATCAAAACCTCATTTTTCCCCTTGATCCTAGAAACAGATGGCTTGGTACGCGACAATGGAAAGATTTGCTTCTGTGTTGAGTGGTCCCAGAGGTTCTCAACTAATTCTCCATTGGAAGGATTTCTGAGCAATTCATTCTCTCCAGGGTCAGCATGGAGGTCGATTTTGCTCTAAGATTGACATCAAGGAAAGAAAGAACCCTCTCATAAGAGAATACAAGGTTACCGGCCATGATTTTCATGAAGTCAGACTGAGTGCTCTGAGGTTTGAGGGTAAAGGATTGGATGGGAGCCTCCTGAGAAAGAAGAATGCCTGAAATGGCACTTGCTAAGAAATTATAGTGATAAATAAGTAAATATCCAGATAGTTCTTAGGGTTCATTTGAGGCTGAAAGAGGGAAGGGCACTAAAGTTAACAACATATAAGTCAGACTGCAGCACTCTTAAGGAACAATATGAAAGTTATGGCTAAATGTGAGGGGAAAAGTAATGTGGGATCACTTAATAATATATTTTTTTTGCAATTTTTGATACATGGAACTATTTGCCAAGTGGGTGAGGTCATGCTTCTAAGCAGAAACAAAGCAAGGAAAGAAGCCAATCCACGTCAGAAATCTCTGTGCAGTCACATTTTAGTACACATTGTTGTCTTGTAATACTGCAAGTGGTAATATAGTACAATACAGACCTGTTTTTCCTAATTCCTGGCAACATAGCAACCTCGGCTTATTATTTTGGAATGACTCTATAAGGAGGGATTAATCCAGGTTGACCTTTTGAGGAAGCAGCAGAAAGTGAATATTCTTTTTGTGCATTAATGTAGCCATTTTATCTCTTTCTTCTCTTTTATCTGTGATTTTCTCCTTTCTACTATTAAACCAAAAGTTTATCCATCCATTGCGTGAAAGTGCTTTGTAGAAATCATCATAAATCTATTATATATGTATGTATGTTGGCATGCATGCACACATGTATGTATGTGGTTATCAGAGGGGTATGTAATTACATTATGGAGTCCATTCATATTAGAAAAAATTATTAGCAAATGGAAAGTTTGGAGCACATATTAAATGGTTAAATCTTAAAAGCATTCTTTTTTTTTTTTTTGTGGGACCCTCGCTGGCGGCCAGGGAACAAACCTACACTGCAGAGACTGCGGGTAGCCTCTCAGCCCAGCGCTCAACCGCTGCGCCACCAGGGGAGGCCCTTAAAAGCATTATTTTTAAAGTCAGGAAAAATATAACAAAAAATTTCCCTTGGATATTATTTACATTTGATAATAATTAAACATTCATGCCCACTAAATAAGAAAAGGAAAATATAAAAATTAAAATGGAATAAGATTGTCGACATTGTTACAGTCTGAGTTTGACTCCCCAAAGATAAAAAATACTTTTAAAGATGCAGTCCATTTACTAAAATTAATTAAAAACTTAACATTCACACAAAGACCTGCATATGGATGTTTATAGAAACTTTATCATAATTCCCAAAATGTCCTTCATTATATGACTGTGTAAGCTATGGTATATCCAGAAAATGGAATATTATTCAGTGTTAAAAAGAAATGGTCAGGTCATGAAATAGTAGTAAATGCATATTACCAAGTAAAAGAAGCCAATCTGAAAAAGCTACATACTGCATCATTTCAATTATATCGCATTCTGGAAAAGGCAAAAATATGAAGAACAGATCGGTGATTGCCAGGAGTTAGGGGTAAGAGAGGGATATAAAGGAGAATTCAGAAGGTTTTTAGGTTAGTAAAGCTATTCCATATAGTACTATAATGCAGATACAAGTCACTATGCGATTGTCAAAACCCGTAAAATGTGAACAGTAATCTACATTATGGACTTTTGCAGCAATGTGTCAGTGTAGTTGTAACAAATGCCCCACACAGGTGAGGGATGTTGATAGTGGTAGAGGCTTACATTTGGGGTGTGGGAGAAGAGTAGGATAAAATGGAAAAATCTCTGTATTTTCTACTCAATTTGGGTGTAAACCTAATGTTTCTCTAAAAAACAAATCTATTAAAAAACAACAGAAAAAATTTAAAATGCCATCATCATTTTCTGAAAAGAATGAAACATCATTTGGGAGTTATGGGAGAAGTGAGTTATAAAAATAATAAAAAATAACACATTTATGGATAGAATATACTTTCTTTGTGCAAGTAGTAGTATGCAAACAGTCTCTTTGAGAACTCAAGATAATATTGCATTATTAATAGTCTGAATTTATTGATGAGGAAAGTGAGATTCAGGAAAATTAGGGAACTCATGTGACCTAGCACATAATCAATAGGTAGGCTAAAATAGACTTGGGCCCTTAGATACAAAATGTCAGTCTCTTAACCGTAACGATCTTATATTGTTTACATTAGAAAACAAGATTATTTGGGAATCGAGACATATACTGTCTGCGTCTTATAGCAGTATACTTAGAGGGTTAGTTGTGAGTTAGCTTATTTAAACAAATAATTTATGAAGATCTTAATATGTGCACAATTAGACACTGTTATAGGTGTTGGAAGAATACAGTCACTATTCTCCCCAAATTTAGCAGTAGTGACAATTACAGGCTCTGGAGAAAAATCTATTTAAGTATTAACGTCTTAGTTGTGATTTTCTCTATGCCCAAAATCTAATGTCAGTATCTTATTGTGAATGATTAATACTGCTTTCTTTTGGCAGCAACAGAATTGAAAATTCTCAAGGCATTTCTTTAGAATATATTAAATGTTTGAGACAAATGCATTGGTAATTCTGCTCAGGGTACATAATTATCACACCGGAATTATTTTATAAAGCAGGTATGTCAGCAGATATATTTTTGGGTTAGAATTGAATGTGAAAATCTTCAGGTTAAAATACAATTTTTATTATTGAGTGCCTTCCATTTTTAGAGGAGAATGAAAAAAAGGTAGCTATTTAGATTTTTGACAGTATGGATGGAATTTAAAATGACTGTGACAGTGAATTTTATTTCAGAACAATCTTTTGATACCAAAGAGGAAACACACGGTTGGGTTACTTACATATCTGTAGCCACAGCAAATTATATGATTTCTTCACCCTAGTTAAGTCAGCCCCAGTCATGGTATACATTGTGTTTTATGGGGGGTGGTTTCTCTCTTCAAGTACTTATTATGAAGTTAACTTACCCTTCTGGTCAAAATTATTTTGAGAACTTTCTCTAAACAAAGGGATATTTTGCCAGGTCAATCCCAGGCCACTGTTTAGTTACGGTTTAGAGTGGGAAATAGAAGTAACCTTACTCAGCAGACCCAAGATCACGTCAGTATATGACAGAAATATCTCATGCTACAGAAGATCAATAGTCTTCAAAAAGGGGGTTATTTTTTCCCTCTGGTGGACATTGGGCAATGTCTGTAGACACAGTTGTCACAAAGAGGAGGCAGGAATGTTGCTGGCATTTGGGTGGAGGCCAAAGTGCTACTCAAAACCTTACAGTGCACAGAATAGCCCACAACAGCAAAGACTTATCAGGCCAAGAATGTCAATAGTGCCAAGGTCAAGAAACTATTCTAGAAGGAAATGATGGCACAATTAGTACATACATTAGATACTTCAGGTTATTAATACACTTAAATTTCAGGTTCAAGTCATATAATCTAATTCACAGAAAACCCATGACAAGTTGGGTTCCTTATCTATTTAACCTTATCTATTTAACCTGTTTGTGATCTCTGGCTAGGATATGGGGTCAACCCTAAAAAAAACTGTCAGGGAGCAGTATTCCCCTGGACCCTCACTTTTCCAACCTTGCCTCTTTTTCCTAACTGTTCTGTTTATTTCACACAGCTTTATTCAGTAGAACTTTCTGTGATGATGACAGCATTTCCTACATGTGCTTTCTACTATGGTAGCCACTTGTTACATGTTGATATTGTGTACTTGAAATGTTGTTAGGATAGCTATAGAACTTATTCTAAATTTTCTTTGATTTTAATTAATTTGATTTTAAAGGCAGTTGTAGCTAGTGGCTACCATCGTGAACAGTGCAGAATTAACATCCTCATGCCAGCCGCTCCAGGCCCCGTCGCTTCTTGGTTCTCATGTCAGGCAAAGATTATCGTTACTTTTGAGTACCTAACATTTTCATTCTGAATCTCAGGAGAATGATACTGGACCCTGAGAAAGAAGATGGGATAAAGGTTCCTGTGTGATCTGGCCTCTTCAGAAATACCAGCTTCCCCCAAAATTGTTTGGGTATTTTAAATTCAAATGGTTTGACTTTTTGGATTTAAAATTCTATATGATATAGTGATATATGTGATATAAGTGATCACATAAGTTGCCTTCTGTATTATAGTGAAGGAATGTTCTTCTTCACTAGATCTTCTAAGGACAAGAGATTGTCATTTCAACAGAATTACTTATGACGCTGTTTTCCCTTTTCCTTCTTCACCAAACTTCTTTAATTTTTAAATTCTCCTCCCTCACCTTTGCTTTACTCCCCTCTGCCTCCTCACCCCTTCTATCCCATTCCCACCACCTTTTGTTTTCTCTCATTTTCTTCCTCCCCCTTTCATCTCTCTCTCCCTTTCTTTCTCTTTGTTCCTTGGCAACCTGCAACTTGGCTAATAATTATTCTATATTAAGACAAGAACTCATTAAATGTTTTGTTTTTTTTTTAAAGATTTATTTATTCATTTATACAAGCACTGGGTACAGTTAGAAGCGCGGGAGGGTGAGAGAATTCACCAGAGCCAGAGCGGGGAGCAGAGCAGGCAGAAGGACCAAAGTACACTGCTGAGGGGGCAGCGGGCAGCAGGAGAGGTCTGTGCGCCATGTGGGACCCTCGTGGATGCCACCCAGCGCTCAACCACTGTGCCACCAGGGAGGCCCTCATTAAGTGTTGTATAGGGGATTCTATATCTATGCCTATCTGACTAACAGAAAAACATATTTATTATTGTGCCATCTCCATTTAGAGGATAAAGCACATACAGTTCCCTGAAGGTTAGTTTGAGTCCTCAGAAAAGCAGACTCTCTCAGCCTGTTGGGAAAATGCATGTAAAGGAAAAAGTGGAAGGAGCTGGAGAAGTGGGAGAGAGACATTAGAATCTATACTAAGTCTGACCCAGTGAGAAATGAGGGAAGGCAGGAAGACTGGGTGGGAAGAATCTAGAATATAGTGCTCTTCAGCATGGTGGAATGGAAATCCTCCAAGCACAATAGCCCATCAGAACTCCTGTCTCCCAGGACCAGGTCTGCCACAGTATCCCTGCAGTGTCCAGTCACTGATTGAAGCTAATGGGAAGTATGGCCTGCATTCTAAAGTGCTGATAGGTCAAAGTACAGAAGCGACAACCCACAACCATCTCTGTTCCATGCACTCACAGCGCTAAAAGGTGAATTCTCACTGCCAGTATATCTAGGTTGCATCTGTTATTCCTGGCTTAGTGAGAAAGGACTGGACCCACCTCATGAGCGATAGCTAAGAAATGTCTCATGAGATCTGGTAAAATACTAGCTTGTTCACAGGAAGTTGACAGAAATTTTTTGGTCAGTCTCCTTTCCTAGTTTTACTGCAGTGAGGTGCTTTCAAGTCTTAGCAATCTTCTAACTCTTCTCATGTGTTTCTAGATATATATATTCCCTCTGATAGGAATGAATCTTCTCAGAAAATTTCCTCAGATTCGTTCTTTCAAATTTCTACTTAATTATTCCTCCAAGGAGACTCTTCTGATGTCCAATGCCTTCGCTTTTTTCTAAAATTCTCCTAATCTAACAATCATCCTTCTGGATTCTTAGAACTTTTTTAATGTTATCATCATCATTCAAAAAATTGGAAAATTTTGAAATTATTGAAATACAGGAATTGAAGGGTATTTTAGAAGATTTGAAGTCTCCAGTTTTCTAAGTCAAAGGTCAATGTCCTTTGACCTTTGAGAGATGTGTAATTAAAATCCTATCAAGCCCACTGTAATAATAGATAATACTAATGTTAATAAATGTTCTATCAGAGTGAAAATACTCTTAGGAGAAATTTTGAATAACACCTCAGAAAGTTACCTTAGTTTACACCTTTCTAATTTGTAATTTGTGCCTCTGTTTCACCATACATAGAATGATGCTTACTTTTGAAATCTCTGTGAAGAGTATATTTGCTACACCAAGGAAGCATACTCATACCATGTTGTGGAGTATATTATCTGTAAAGTTTCCTTCTGACCAATAAGCTTGTTCATATCTCCATCTTTTGGAAACTAACTTTTCTTCTCAGAGTAACCCATCCCCCATGATTCCCACTGGAATAAATTTATCTTTACCACTATAGAGTTTGGCAGGTAGTATATATTTTTATTTATGTAATATTTATTGAGAGCTCAGTATATTCCAGGCACTATTCTAATCACTTGACATACTTAATCCTCAAAATGACACTATAATGTAAGTACTTTTATTATTATTTTTATTTTCCAGATAAGATAACCTCTCGGTTAACTTGTCTAGTAAAGGCAAGTGAAAGAGTCAGGATTTGAACTTGGGAGTCATCCATTCAAATGCAATGTCCTGTCTCATATTCTCTAGACCATCACACCAGAACACTTCTATTTCTAGGCTACCATGATTAGTTTAGAAATGGGGGTGTGGCTCCAATCAACGCAGCTAAGTTATTCTGGGAATTTTGCTGAAGTCAGTGGGGGAAAATGCCACTGTCTTTTCTCAAGGTTTAATTATAAGGACAATATCAGTCCCAAAGCTATCCATGTTTATCACCCATGGAGAGAGCTCACCTCAGAGAGGACAAAATCAAATAAGGACGACAGAAAGAAGGATTAAAAAGTGGTGACTGATGCCTAGGTGTGGCATTTAGAAATATTATATTTTAACTTAAAATTATGTATGCTTTCAACTATACATAAAAGTAGACATATATATGGATAGAATTCCCCTCTCTGATTATGCTCATTGTATAGGTTTAGCAGTTGTCAATATTTTACTAATATATATGTCCTTGTCCCTAAAATTTTTCCCCTTTTTTCTTGCTGGAGTATTTTAAAGCAAATCTTAGATGCCACTTCATTTCTCCATAAGTACCAAAGGTTATGTATCCAACACTTAAGGAGTTTTAAAAAACATAAGTACATGTTGTTGACACACAAAGCAAAATTAATAATGCCATTATCTCGATTGTATCTTCTTAACCATTGAAACTGGCCCTGCCACAAGCCAATCAATTCTCTTTTCTGTTAAAGTTAGTTGAAAATGAAGTTCCTATCTCTCACAACCAAAGCAGTGTGCTGGGAGAAAACAAAATGAGAGGAACTGTTTGAATTATTCAGGAGTAACACAAACTTTTTTCAGACACAATTGACAATATACATTAATATATATCAGTAATTTACTAAGAATCAATATATAAATAGCTTAACACTTTATAATTCCATAATGCTCCATATTTCACAAAATACTTTCATATTTTTTCTGTTCACAATGGTAGCACAAAATGACGTGTGATGACTAGTCTCAGCTTATGTGAGGAAACTAAGGTACAGATCACTTGAGAGACTTCTCCAAAGGTGACATGAAGGATCACAGTCAGATCCATCTTCTTCCTAACATTCCTATTGGCTCCTCACAATCTTTTCCTCTGAGTTCCATCGGTCACTCTTTCCAGATCAGTATGAACGTATAATAAAAGATAAAAGAAATGATCCGTATTAAGAACAACTCTGTGTGTGTGTTTGTGTGTGTTAATGTGTAAGAGAAGGAGAGAAGAGTTTTAGGGCAAGGTATAAAACACAAGAAAAATAATCTGATATCCTAGATAATATTCATGTATAGCTTCTATAATATTAAATATAATATGTGTAGCATCTGTATAAAATAATCTGGCAAAAATTTTAAAAGAAAATACTAGTTATGTTAAAGATGTGTTTACCAAATAGCATTTACCTTTGAACGAGTGATTCATGGTAAACTCAGTAACTTTTCTTAAGGCACCAACATCCCAAGACCTTTTAATTAGACTCTTGTTCTTCTAAGTTTTAGCCAAGAAATTCAGCGTGGTTAGATGATCTTTTGTTTCATGTGTCTAATTTGGAAGGATGAAGACCCAAAGCTGACTTGGCAGGATTTGAACTCATGGTTCCAGGAAGTCTAAATGAGCCAAATATGGCTTGGCCATGGATCATTGCCCCTGGCAGGGAACTTGCACAAACTTTAAACTTGTTTACACTGACAAAGCTTTTTAAGATAAGGGATTTAAATTCTCCCTAAAAGCAAGAGTCTTGATGTCTTAATGCAACAGGTAGATCATTCTA
This sequence comes from Talpa europaea, assembly GCF_964194135.1. Taxonomy (NCBI): domain Eukaryota; kingdom Metazoa; phylum Chordata; class Mammalia; order Eulipotyphla; family Talpidae; genus Talpa; species Talpa europaea. Next base: position 58,450,110 of record NC_140078.1, read on the forward strand.
GAACACTTCCGAAAAAAGATCTTTGGATACTTGTGCTGGGAAAAAAACAAGGAACTTATTTATCTGTGACCTAAAAACAAACAAAAAAAAGGCATGTAAACTGTTCTTTCCTACTTTAATTATGAGTAAGTCTCAGAGAGAGAGAGAGAAAGAGAGAGAGAGAACACAAATCTCACACTACTCCAAGAAATGGTTAAGAAGTAATTTTCTCCTCCTTCAGGCTCTGGGGCAAAGTGGTTAGTCAGAACCCAAGAAAAAGACTAGCTTCTGTTCACAGCTTAGATAATCATTTCCTGCGTGTCCTTAGGCAGATTGCCTCATCGGTTTGAGGAGACTTGATTAAGAGTCTCTCAATTTACCCATCTAAAATAATAGCTGTTTCATTAGGGGTATTGTGGGGTTTAATTAAAGCCTGTGAAAGGTAATGAGATCCTCAGATAAGACCCTGTATAAACACTAAGTAATATAAGTCTGTGTACACTCTCACCACATACAGATCTACAAAACTGAATTTGCTGGCAAAATTGTTTTCTTCATCCCATCAACACGCCTCATGCTAGTTTTATTGTCCCATACTTAGAACATAAATTCCTTCAGGCCAGTATTTTCCAAGGATTGCCAGATCCTTAGACAAGACACTTTGGTTAAGCATTAAATGCCAAAGACAACTTCAGGTCACCTGTCTTTAGACAGTGTTTCTCAAAGTTTAAGCATTTATTTCCCAGCTTTACTCTTTCTGTTTATTTTCTATTTCTGCTTACTCTTTCTGTTCACTTAATATCTTTAAGATAGATACGTTTTTTCTTTATGGAAAAAGCTGTGTGACTATTTTTCATAGAAAACTAGTGTTTTCTCAGACCAATGGAATCGAATAGAAAATCCAGAAATAAACCCACAGATTTATGGAGTGGAGCATTGGAGCAAAGAAAGTTTGTTCAATAAATGGTGCTGGGAAAACTGGGTCGCTACATGCAAAAGAATGAAGCTTGACCACTACCTCACACCATACACAAAAATCAACTCAAAATGGATTAAAGAACTAGACATAAGACCTGAAACCATAAAATATATAGAAGGAAATATAGGCGAAACACTACGTGATATGCACATCAAAGACATCTTTACAGACACATCACCCAAAGCAGTGATAGTGAAGGCAAAGATCAACAGCTGGGACTACATCAAATTAAAGAGCTTCTGCACAGCAAAAGAGACAATAACCAAAACAAAGAGAAACCCCACCGACTGGGAGAACATTTTTGCACACCACACTAATGATAAAGGACTGATCACAAAAATCTGCAAAGAGCTGATGAGACTCAACAACAACAAAGAAAATAATCCTGTCAAAAAATGGGCAGAAGAGCTAAAAAGAAACTTCTCTGAAGAGGAAATGCAAATGGCCAACAGGCATATGAAGAAATGTTCAACATCACTTGTAATCAGGGAAATGCAAATCAAAACTACAATGAGATACCATCTTACACCAGTGAGAATGGCACATATTAAAAAAACTAGCAACAACAAATGTTGGCTAGTATGTGGAAAAAAAGGAACTCTCCTGCACTGTTGGTGGGAGTGCAAACTGGTCCAACCACTATGGAGAGCTGTGTGGAGATGTCTGGACCTACTAAACATAGAGCTTCCATATGATCCAGCAATTCCACTCCTAGGTATTTACCCAAAGGACACAGAAACATCAATTCCAAAGAACACCTGCACCCCTATGTTTATAGCAGCACTGTTTACAATAGCTAAGCTTTGGAAACAACCCAAATGCCCAAAAATAGATGACTGGATCAAGAAGATGTGGTACATAGACACCGTGGAATATTACTCAGCATTCAAAAAAGATAAACACATGCAATTTGCAGCAACATGGATGGCGCTGGAAGGGATCATGTTCAGCGAAATAAGCCAGAAAGAAAAAGAAAAATACTGGATGGTCTCACTCATAGCAGGAATCTAGAAAACTTAAATAAGGGACCAGGAAAATGAATAACTATAAGAAAGTGAAAATCAAAATCAACAAAAAACTATGAACCAGCGACAATCTATGAGGGGTGGGGGGTGGGGAGGGGAGGGATTGGGGTCAAAATAAGGGGGTTGCAGTTGTATGGGGAATATAAAAATAAAATTTATTTAAAAAAAGAAAACTAGTGTTTTCTAATATACATTGATATAAATATATATCTTAAATGTTAAAGATGTATTCATCTTATTTTTAAATTATCTTACATTCTACCAGTTTATTTATGTGTGTATATATATATGTACATATGTATATATATACATACATCATTAGTAGAAAGCAAGGGTAAAGATAATGAAAAATTGCATATAATCACCATATTCTGTTTGCACATGACATCATCTTATATATAGAAAATTCTAAAGAATAAAAAACATTAGAACTCATAGATGGATTGAGCAAGTTTGCGGCACATAGATCAACTGATCAGCATTTCCTTGGAGAATGGAGAATATAACTTGTGCTTAATTCACCAGGTAGAGAAAAACAAAGAATTGGTTGCTAACCCCAAATTTAAAACACTAGAATCTGAAGAGTAAAATTTCCTCTTTGGTGAGGATACTTATAAGCTGAGAAGCAGAGAAGGTTCTAGAAGGAACAGAGGTTTCAGAATCAATTAGCCTTGGGTACAAGTTCAGACTCTGTCAACAATATTGTAAACTTGGACATACCCAGGCCTTAGTTGCCTTGTCTGTAAATGTAGACAATAATAGCTATCCTGAACATTTATTGAGAGGGTTAAATAAGATATGATTATAAAGTACCTGGTATGTTGAAAGTACTTGACAAATACTAATTCCCTTCCTTTTGTGTGACAGAATGCCAGATTAGAGTAGAAAATGCTATAGAACTAAAAGAACATATTTCTTCAAATTCACTATCATAGATCCAAATCTATCCAAATCATAGATCCCATACTGTTCCATGTTGTCATTTCTGCCTGTTTAAAAATTCACCATGGATGCTCTCCCTCCAGTCTGGGGGAGGCATAATTTACGATCAGTGTGAGAGTATGTGATTTACAAAATTGCGTTATTTCATTTAAAGGGGAAAGGAGAGCTCCCTGCCACCACCTTTACCTCTGCCAACTCAATGCTTCTGATTTCAAAATAAATTGGGTAACAAGGAAAAATGCAATTATTTTAGCTTTGAACCTAGAAGGAATCTGAAAGTAGAATTTGGTATAAAACACTGTCAGTGTAGGAAAGTACTGCACAGAAGCAGCACAAAGTGTTTCAGGAGAATCCAGGGCAAGGGAACCTGATTTTTCCAATGACTCTTAAACTAGCTGCGTCACCATTTCTGCTTCTCCCCTTCCCTCCCCTCCAAATGGTTTGAAACTGGCTTTTTTGAAGTTGGTCTTTTAAACAACCATTTGCTGTCTTGAAAACATTTTCAATGGCTGTCTCAGTAAAAGCGAAATCAATATTCTTTCAGCCCAGGCTTTTAGCAGATAATGTCTCCCCATAAATCATGGGCATAATGACACCAGAATAATTCATCATCTCATTACATTTACATATGATGTGCCACATTGTTCTGAGGCGAAGGTTATCTTCCCTGCCTGGGATTCCATCCAGAAACAAATAAAAGACCAAGGAACCTGATGATTTCATGGTCCGTTTATAGAAGCTGTTGTGGATCAGTTTTCTGTCTGTCAGCTACTTTTTCTTTACAGGCCTTCAGTGCACACCCTGCAGGGATATATCCTTCCAGCTCAAGAATTTCAATAACCTTTAAAAGTTTAGTTGCTGAGGAGGCGCCAATCTAGGCTGACAATGTTCTCTGTTCTCTAGGCTTCTTTTTATATCAGTGCAAGGTCCAGTGCCATCAGTAACACAGGTAAGTATCATTGAGCGCCTACTATGTTTCAGGTGTGGCCCTGAGTAGTGGGGATGCACATGAACAAATAGACAAATATGGTCTGCTCTCACTGAGCTTACCATCATGTGGGGGAAGATGATCAAAGGGCCTTTCACAGAAAAGATGCCATCATTAGTAAGCCTAGAGAGCAAAGTAGTCATAGTAAGTAGCAGTGAGTATTGGAGGAAATATAAAGGATGCTGTTAGTAAGGAAACCTACCTGGTCCGAAGGGGCATAGACTATGGAACAGCCCTCAGAGTGATGCTTAAAGTAAGACTGAAGGTTTGGTTTGGAATGAGATCATTTCTGGGAATGCATGGAGAGAGAATAGAGGGAATATACTATTCAGTAAATATTTGATGCAGGAATAAACAAAAAACAGCAATAAGTGAGAAAATAAGTAATGGGTACAATTTTTAGACCTATTCTTACTTAATCAAGGAGAATTGAATTAGTAAATTGTTAGTGAAGATCTGTGTTGACCTGTGGCATTTTCCCTTTACTCAAACTTGCCTTTTATATAGAGAGCTGGAATCCTGGCCTGGGTACTTTAGAGAAAAACATGCATGAATATGAATTGAGAGTTACCACTTTTGGTTAACTAGGTCTGTTTTCTTTGGATGATGTATTTTCTTCAACTGTAATGTTAGGAATAATGAGATCCTCTTAAGAGTACTCTGACATTTAGAAAGATCATGTATGTCAAATAGAAAAATGTAGAGTTTAAGAAGATTGAGTTTGAATCTCCACTAGGCTGTTCCCTGACTATGTAATCTTGGGTTAGTTATGCTATAACCCTACAACATATGACTTCCCAAAAATCAACAGAACCAGGCAATAAAAAGTACAAACTTATGAAGAAATGGGGTTACAACACACCAGAATTTCATCATTAAATTTTTTTTTTCCAAAGATGTGGGAATCTAATAAACAGTAAACAGTTTACACTTGTTAAATTTCTGGGAAATATATGCGCATGGAAAGAAATATTATACTCTGCTTTGGAAAATATCTTGAGTTTGCCTGTGGAAGCAGGCATTAGAAGGGCTGAAACTTGGCTACTGTAAAGTGAAAGACGGGTTATCTGAAATGGGATAGAAAGTTCTATTACCAATGTGGATGGCATGATTCTAAACACCCATGGTGAACTGCGGTGGATATTTTGGTTGTATGCAATTGTTTTGTGTATTTCCAAGTAACCCATTCATGTAAGTATACTTTTTTCTTTCTTTTTATGGTAGGATAATATTTTAAATTGCATAGTATTTTTATTGAGGTAAGCTTGGTTTATAACACTGCATGTGATTTAGAGATAGGTTCACACCACACCACACATGTCACCACACCACACGTAATACTCCTGGGCTGGGCCTCCTCCACCCTTGGCACCCAACCCTCAAATATTTTGAGTATTTTGGATATGTCATCCATTCTTTCCTTGCCTATAGTGTGTCTGTTGAAAATATGATGAAAGCCTCACGGAAATACGTTTATCAGTAACCTGCTTTGCCCTCCCTCCCCTTCAATATTTGTTTTTTTCTTGAGCTCTTGTGTAGTGTCACTACTGTGTATTTTGATATAAGTCACATTGTATTTAGATAACCTGGTTTACTTTCAGGTTAATGGATTTGTGTACTAAGTTCCTCCCCGCCCCCCCACCCTCCAGGTTTGGGATATTTTACTCTTACTTATTACTCTTACTTCTTTTTTCTTTTTCTTTTTTTTAAGTTGCAAACTAATTTCATTTATTTATTTATTTTAAGATTTATTTATTTATTTATACAAGCACTGAGTATAGTCAGAAGCGAGGAAGGGTGAGAGAATTCGCCAGAGCCGGGAGCAGAACAGGCAGAAGGACCGAGGTACACTGCTGAGGGGAGCAGCGGGTGTGGCAGGAGAGGTCTGTGCACCATGTGGGACCCTCGCCTGTGGCTGGGGATCAAGCCGGGGATTGAACCGGCGCTGCAGAGGCTGCAGGCAGCTTCGCAACCCAGCGCTCAACCGCTGCGCCACTGGGGAGGCCCTTTTACTCTTATTTCTTTGACTAAAACCTCTGTTTTCTTCTCTCTCCCTTTTCCTTTTTGGATACCCATTATCCTTAAATTACCTTTCCTAATGAAGTCGAACAGTTCTTGATGTGTTTCTTCAATTAAAAAAAAAAAGACAACTAAAAAAAAAAAAAAGACAACTTTGTATACCTCGCTTTGTCAACCTGGGTTCATTGTGCATTACTGTCTTTGAGGTCATGGATTTGATCTTCGGTTTGGTTTATTCTGCTTCCACAGCTTTTCCTAGGATTTTTAAATCTCATCTATTTAGGTTTTCCAACCTGAATCTCTGTTATTTTGTTATTTCAAGATTCAATTTCGGTTTTCTTTTATTAATTTTATTTCTCAAACACTTCATTTTTGTGAATTTTGTTTTATCTTGTTTTGATTTCCTGAGATTTGCTTGACACTTTAACTTGCTTTTCTATGTATTCTTCCATCTATTTCTTTTCTTTTCTTTATTACAGCAGTTTTGAACTTTGTCAATAAGGAGATGTAATTTTATGTGTCTTTGTGGATGGAGTGCAGTGAGTTGTTCTCTTCTTGTGATGTTATATTCCCTTGAGTTCTCAAGGTGCCATGTTTTATACTTTTTTGTCTGCTCATTTTTTTTTTGCTTTAGATTTTCTGATTTTTTAAATATCTATAGAAGTAACTTAAGAGTTGAGCTAGTTTTACATTTCAAGCAGGTGGCCTTGTGGTTTTATTTGATTTTAGTTATTTTGGCCTGTTCTTTTCCCAATTTTAAGACCTGTTTTTGCAGTTTTTGATTCAGAGGGTGCAGGTGGGACTTAGAAGGTTTAGCTGCTGATATGTGTGTGCTGGAGGGGAGGAACAGGGCTCATGTTTCTGGCACCAGTAATACTACTTCTTCTGCCATTTTGTATCTGAAAATCTGCAGTCTGTGCACCTTCCGTGAACTTCTCAAGGTGAGTACCAGTCCTGAGGAGTGTGATCAGGGATTAGTCTAACACACGTTTTTTTTGTTTTGTTTTGTTTTTGTTTTTTTTTACTGGTGGCCAGGACTGTGGGGAATACCCTTACTCTACTCCCTCTGTTTTCCCTAAATGAAGAATGTAGGTCTATAAACTGCTTAGCTTCCCCATTTCCCAGGGCCCTTTGTTGAGTCATCTGTCATCTGTATCACCTACCCAGACTGCAGAGTCCAGATGTTTCTCTTCACCTCTCTTCTGTTCATGAAGTGTTGCTATCTTCTCTGTCTATTCTTCTTTGTTGTGGTCTGTGTTGATCTCCAGTGTCCAAACCACGGGACCCACTGGGTGGTGTGTTCCTCTGGAAAATGAAAGAAGCAATCTCCTCTGTCTGTCTTGTTCACCAGCACAGATTAGCCAAGAAACATTAGATTTTGCTTGACTTACTTGCTGTGTAATCTCAGTAGGAGAGTCCCAAGGTAACAGAGCAAATGACCAAGGTTTACTTGCTATGGAAGCCTCACACTGCCAAAAGGCACTAAATGATCATGGGATTCTAAGACTGATGGCAGACAGTGTACTGTCTTCTGGTTTGGGGTAGGAGATGTGGTACACCAGTTATTATTGAGGTAACTTGAGGAGGGCCCAAATGTAGTTTCTATGTACACCCAGTGATTTTTGCAGTGAAAACTGAGCATAAATAAAAATGAGACATACAAAATTCACACTGTGGTCAAATCATTTCCTAAAATATCAATTATGTTGCACAAGCAAGTGTTAAAACAGAACTGACAGAACTGAATGTGTTTATCCTAGCTTTGTAAATAGGAGTGACCATAATGCCTTCCTCCTAGGGATGTTGTCATCAAAACTACACAAGATGGTCATATATAAAATGCGTAGTGCTAGCCCTCACATATAGTTTTGATGCCATTTCCCTAAGCATTTAGCATTTCAAATTATGTTAAGAACAGATGTGAAAGGCCAGGGAATAACGCAGAAGATTTGGTTTGCTAGCTAGAAAACAAAGGTGACAGGTTTGTGTGAGATGTATGAGAGTTGTCTGCAGAAAGTTCAAGAAGCATCAGTGCAGTGGCTGTGTAGTTTTCTTCTGTGTTACTTGCTTCCAGCTGACTCTCCCGTGAGTCCCTTAGTCATATACTCTGTTTCTTCCCCAGACTCTTCCATCCCCAGTTGTGTGCTTAAGGGGGACACAGTGCTTCCTTTTCCTCAGTCCCCATCCCCGGAATGGCTTCCCATATTGACAAATGCTACTCTTCTTCCAAGAATGATCTCAACCCAATATGTCTATTGCAGCCATCTACCATCACATTCAGCTCTGAAGTCAACCTTTATACTCATATTATTAACTCCTTAATACTTCATTCTGTCCTCTCCGTAGCCTTCAGCTCTCTGATCATTGTTGTATATAGTACCCACATTTCTATCACTGCAGCTTGGAACAGAAGTGTGATTATGATTGAGAACCCAAATTCTGCAGGCAGACAGATCTGGATTGAAGTCTGCTTCTTCAACTTAAAGGCGGCAAGTTAACTTACTTCATTTTCTAGGCTTTTGTCTTCTTACCTGTAAAATGACAGTAGTATTGCAAGCTTCCCTGGGGTACCACAAGGATTAAATAAGATAATATGACACACTTAACACAGCACCTGACACAGATTAAATGCTCCACAAATATGCAGTGGCAGTTGTGATTTTTTAGAATATTTAACTTCTTGAGAACAGACAGTAGCTTCACAGAGCTAAATCTGCACAGTAGGAAATGTACAAATATTTATCAAATGAATGACAATTGTCAACAATGTTGAAAGTCTGTAGGTGAAATGATTTTCAGGCTTTCTGCCCTCTGCCATTAGGATTGCCCTGCCTGATGGGAGATCAACATTTTGTTACATTGTTATAAGTTATATTGTTTACTTCTATGGACCATGGCAGCAGTATTGCTATATTCACCAAGAGGAGCAGAGGCAAGAGAGAGGCAGGAGAGAGAAGGAGAGAAAGAACGCCAGAGAAGCCCAGAGTAAAGACTTTCCCCGGGCTTGGAGGCCTACCAGCCTCCTGGCCCCCAGGCACCCCTGCCTGCCATGTACCTGTTTGCTGCTCTACATGTAACAGCTCAATAAAAGCCTGAGAAAGCCACCGAGGGCTTCAGGACTCTCCTTTACCCACCTGTCTGCTCGGATTATAGAAAACCTGCACTGTGCCCATCCTGCCCCTGCAGTGTCCTAGCCAATATTTTTTTTTTAAAGATTTATTTATTTATTTTATACAAGAACTGGTGTACAGGCCAGATGTGCAGGAGGGTGAGAGGATTCACCAGAGACAGAGCAGGGAACAGAACAGGCAGACTGACGAAATACACCGCTGAGGGGAGAAGTGGGCGTGACAGGAGAGGTCTGCTGCGCCATGTGGGACCCTCGCCCACCGGCCGGGATTGAACCGGCACTGCAGAGGCTGCGGACAGTGTTGCGCTCAACTGCCTGAGCCACCAGGGGAGGCCCACCTAGTCAATATTTTTATTGAATGTATTATTCATTGTTGTGAATTGTGCAATATATGTGAAATACAAGCAAGGAAAGGGGTATGGGCATGAACAGGATAGTCAGCATTACCATCCTAGAGTTTTAAATCTAGCAGAATACAGAGAAATTGTAGTTTAAATACACTATGAAATACTGCTTAGCTATTAAAAAATAAAGATGAAGTGCCTCCCTGGAGGCGCAGCGGGTGAACACTGGGTTGCAAAGCTGCTCGCAGTCTCTGCAGCACTCGTTCGATCCCCGGCCGCCGGGCAAGGGTGGCACATGGCAGATAGACCTCTCCTCCCACCTACTGCTCCCCTCGGCAGAGTATTTCTTCAGTCTGCCTGTTCTATTCTCCGCTCTGGCTCTGGTGAATTCTCTCAACCTCTCACGCCTCTGACTGTACCCAGTGCTTGTATAAATAAATAAATAAATCTTTAAAAAAAAAAAAAAAAAAGAACAGTTTTAAAAAAAAATAAAGATGAAGTCTTGCCATTTTTACAAGTACAAAAAGATGAAATCCATTAACTCAGACTTTTAACTTTATTAACCTAACCTCAGTTCCCAAGTGCTTCTACCTAGTTCAATAGAAATATTGCAAAGACTGTCTTTAAGGAGTTTGCACTTGATTTCAAGAAATGAGATGTGTATATGTGAAACATCAATTATCAGCAAGGTTTAGTAGATTGTTACTTGTTGATATGAACCATAGAAGAGATCAGTGGAATGAAAATTCAGAAATAGGAGAGAATCTAGTCCAGCTAAGAAGGGTTAGTGACAGGCCGGGTTAAGGTTAGGGTCTGACTTGTCTGAACTCTAAACAGATAAAGGGCCTATTTAGGAAGAAGGGGAGAAGAGAGCATCTCAGCCCTGTGAAAGCCATGGTACAAAGTTTGCAGGACGGCATTGGTGAGCGTTGGGTTAGTGTTTCCATAAAATACTGTTCTGAAAGGGAGCATAACCACCAGGAGGTTTGTTAAAATTTGTGAAGATAATTTAGAAGATCACAATTGGAAAGATACTGACATTTAGTAGGTGAAGTCTCAGAATACTAGCCATCTGCATGTGATTTACTTATATAGAGCATAGCTTAGACAGTTGGCTGGTATATAGTTAGATGATGGATGGATGGATGGATGGATGGATGGATGGATGGATATATGGCTTGATTTCACTAGCTAAGTAATAGTTTAATATTACTGCATTTTCTAGGAATACAACTACAGAGGGTAGGTAAATTGCCTTCAATTTTAGCAAGCTTTGTTCCCCATTTCAGAAAATCATGTCACTGATGACAATACCTCTCATCAATACTTTGATTTGAGTATCAGCTGGAGTTTGTAACTGTCACACTCATTGTAATTTTGCGAATGTGGATGTGAATGAACTTATTTAGGTCTCATTTCAAAGTGTCAAATGGAAAGGGAAAGGATAGACGCATGCTAGGAGTACTATAACTTTTCTTAAATCCAGAATGATAGTAAGAGGTATTGGTGGTATCATGGTGAACACCCCAGCCTTCCAAAATGACTTGGATATTAGTGAATGGAAGTTTTAATATGTGTTAGTGTAACCACGCCTGAGCACTTACATTTTAGTGTTTTTTATTATCAGTTCGTTTTCTTATTTATCCTCATAAGCATAAATACTCCCGAATTAAGATATCAAACCTGAGAATTACAAGGATATTAAATTTCCTGGAAGTGGGGGTCAGGGACAGGATGGGTATGGAGGAGAGGTGAAACTTTATTCAGCCTTTGAACTTATTTTCCTACTGCCAAGATAATATTTGCTGAAATATTATCAATTTTCAGTCATCTATTTTAACAAAAGGCTGGGGGTTAGACCTTTTAATATTTTTTTAGCATATTTGAAAAACTCATATCTGATATGGATGTTTATGGAGTAACAGATTTGGCCAAGAAAATGGCTGTTGTGTGACTTCTTTATCAGCATTTTCAGTGGATCAAAATGTTTTCCTCATGTTGGGAAACCAGACATCAGAGAAGTTTCCACTAACATTTATCAGAGTAAGCCATTTCAGTGGTAAGTAAAGAACACAATCTGGTCTTTTTTTCTTCAGTTTATGTTCTTAAATTCTACAAAGTTTCCGTTTCTTCCCTTTACAAACTTAGTAATGCTTTCTACCCTCACCCTCCCCACCCACCTCCAGATGGTTGCTGCTTCCCAGAACTCCACACATCTCCAGAAATTTCCTCAGGGAAGTCTGAGGGCCACTTAAACCAAACTTTGGCAAGAGGGAGAAATCTCGTGTTACCTCAAGGATATAATGAAATGGTGAGGCGTGCAGGTAAAGTCACTGAAAGTTAGGCACGTTGTCCTTCATAAATGTTGTCGGGGACTTGGTGCCAGAGAGAGTCTGGGACCTGCAGTCTCGGTATCTGGGGACAGCAGCATTCGTGGGAGGAGCTTCTAAGTGTCCCCTGGGGGAAAAAATAAACTCTCTACTTTCACTTAGGAAATAAATATATTTTTAGATGTCACTTTAAGAAACAAAAGAAAGAAGCCCTAAACTCAGCAGTGGCTTGTTCTGGAAACATGACCTGTGTGTTGCTGTTAGGTGTTTAATAAAAGGCTCATCTAGACCCAATCTCAAAGATCTCCTGGTCAGTGTTTGAGTGAGTGTCTATATTGAGGGATAAATAACTAGGAAACAGCAAATGTGGTGCTCATTTTATGCTGGGCTTGCAGCAAGATGACAACTTTGCTGCTCATGGCCTAGCAATCCCCATTCAGAAGGGGCTGTTTATACCGCAAAAGTGGCACTAAATAAATACATAAATAAAGCTTATTCATGATGAACATGCATCTTTAATTGTTCTGGAAAAAAAAATGCTCATCTTGGAAATGCTTTTTGTAATGTGATACATTCGGGAATTTGGATCCAGGACTCACTTTAGGATGTCTGCCTGCTGCTGAGCACATCAAATGGAAGGATTCATTTCGGTCTGGGTTTTGATTTTCTAGAAAGATGTTTTGGCATCAGGTAGACTTTGACTAACGATATCAAGTGGGCAGGCGTCAACAGTATGGTCATGTTCAAACAGTTGGGCTTTGCATGCTAATAGGCTTGGTTTTAAAATCAGAGCCCTGCTCATGAGCCAGGTGTATGGAAGTTAATATAAGAGCAATAGCAGGACCTCCCCCCGGTGGTGCAGTGGTTGAGCGCTGGGTTGCGAAGCTGCCCACAGCCTCTGCAGCGCTGGTTCAATCCTGGCCGCTGGGGGAGGGTCCCACACGGCACGCAGACCTCTCCTACCGCCTGCTGCTCCCCTCAGCAGTGTACTTCGTCAGTCTGCCAGTTCTGCTCCCTGCTCTGCCTCTGGTGAATTCTCTCACCCTCCCACGCTTCTGACTACCCAGTGCTTGTATAAATAAATAAATCTTTTTTTAAAATAAAAAAAAAAAGCAATAGCAGCAACAACATTGTATTATGGGGGAAAAAAAGCATAAGAAAAATAATACAATAAATTCTCTTGGACTCATCACTTCAAAATTTGCAACAATTTGAACAAGTTATATAAAATAAGAATAATAGTAATTTTCATGTCCAGAAACTCTTGTAAGGATTATAAAGGCAGTAGTATTTATGGCCTCTTAATACAGAAGTTGGCATATAATAAATTTTCCAAAACATTTATTCAAATGTAAACCAAAAATATCCTTGGTGTTTAAGACACAGCAACCGATGCTGAATAGAAAGGAGGAACTTTGTGCTTTAACAGGCTTTCAGAAAGTCCTAAAACATAAAGGCCCTTAGCATGAAAGGATTAAATCTAGCATTTTTTATTTTAAATTTATTTATTTTGAATTATTTTATATATTTTTTACATCCATTTTCATTTTTGTAGAATGTATGCATTTTCATCTTGGTTATAGTCCCCGTGAAATTCCCTCCCCCCATTTACCCATGAACTATCACCGTGGTCCCCTATGCTGTTTCCACCCTGTTTTGATCCTACTCCCTTCTCCCCTTCTGTAGTATGTCTCTGATTTAAAATTGCCTGTTGATTCAAATAAGGGATCAGTGGGAAAAAAGCTAATTATAATAAAAATCGAATCTAACGTTTTAAAAGTAAAGCCCCAAATGGTACATGGACCTGATGATTAGTAAGTAGGGTTATGTCTCAGTGACAACTCCAAATGACCCATGAGAGACCAAAAAATTCCTTCAGGAGATGATACTTGAAAAAGCAATGGGTAAAATAAAACAAACAAGTTTATGGCTAGAAAATATTACCCGATACGAAAGAATGTCCTTTTTCCTCAGGTTTCTGGGCCACCAGCACTAGGTGACCTTATAGTTAAAGGCCATCCTGCTGTTTCCTTCTGGCTGTTCTCAAAGGCCTTCTCAGCGGTGAGTGAAAACATTCTTTTGGTGCCAGAGATTGTTGTTGCTCTTGGGTTAGAATAGGAAACTTTTTGCTTAACATCAGGACTCATAGTAACTAATTTGCAGAAAGCTCTTCAAGACCAATAAGACAGGGTTTCCCTGCTTAGGAAGGTGGTAGGAAGACTAGTTTTATTTTTTTTAAAAGATTTATTTATTTATACATACAAGAGCTGGGGCACAGGCCAGAGATGTGGGGTGTGGGGGGGTGAAGGGATTCACCAGAGACAGAGTGGGGAACAGAACAGGCAGACTGACTGAAATACACTGCTGAGGGGAGCAGCGGGCAAGACAGGAGAGGTCTGCTGCGCCATGTGGGTTGCTCCTTGGCTGGCTGGGGATCGAACTTGTGCTCCAGAGGTTGTGGACAGCTTCACAGTGCGTTGCTTAACCCCTTGCACCACCAGGGAGGCCCCAGGAAGATAGTTTTAGAAGATAAAACTTGAGTCAGTTATTAGTTATTTGCAGAGCAGCTCAAAAAAATAAAAGGTGCTGGGGGACAAAAGGTAGTTTCACACTTGATTTGTAGGGTTTGTTAGGACCGTTGAAGATTAAGTGCACAGGGTAAAGAAGATTGTATTTTTAAAATCCAGAACTAGAGGTTTCTTTTTTTTTTTTTTTGATCCAAAAGCAAGTAAAAATTTAAAAGGCAGCTATAATGCAGAGTACATGCTTTCAATTCTCCGTTCTATTACTTATGCTTCGTGAACAAAGCTTGAACAAACATTTTAGTCCATCCTTTCTTCGGTTTCGTGTCTATAAAATGGGGATGATTACAGTGTCCCTTCCATGAGTTATTACCAGGATAAAGGAAGTAACACAGGTAAATGCCTACATACTGCTTTAAAATGCTAGTGGTAAAAGTTGGCATCATCACGGTCATTGCTATTATTATTATCATGAGTTGATTAGTGATGCTGTTGGGTGGATAATTTTTTTCTAAATAAAATTTCAGTTGTTAACTTTTTGATAGGTAGATAATGAATTTGATGTGAATATCTCTGTGCAGTAATTTCATGCACGTACTGAATTACAGAAAATCCGCAAACAAATCACACTTCACTTTGGCATCAGATCTGTTGCTTCCACTTCTACTTTAAACAATGAGTCAAGGTTGAGTCTGGCAGGGTGGGAATTTAAAAGCAACAACAAATCTGATTCTTTTGGCCTTTTTTTTTTAAGATTGATTTATTTATTTATACGAGCACTGGGTACAGTCAGAAGCGCCAGGGGGTGGTGAGAGAATTCACCAGAGCCAGAGCGGGGAGCAGAACAGGCAGACTGATGAAATACACTGCTGAGGGGAGCAGTGGGTGGCAGGAGAGGTCTGAGCGCCATGTGGGTCCCTCGCCAGCCTGCCGGGGATTAAACCGGCGCTGCAGAGGTGTGGCCAGCTTTGCAGCCCAGCACTCAACCGCTGCACCACCGGGGAGGCCCAAGTCCAGGGCTTTTTGCTAAGTAAGCATTCAGAATTGATTTGTTGCATGAATGAGTGAATGGTAAATGGCACACATTTCATTGTTTACTCTGGTTCTTTTCCCTAAGTAAATGGGTTAGGCCATGTCTTGGCTCTTTGTTTATTTTTATTTTATGTGTGTATCTCAACAAAAAAAGCCTATTCAATTTATGTATTTCCCCTTGTGTTATGATTCATCTCTTACTTGTTTTTATTTAAATAAATGCCAAACATGAAAAAACACAGGAGCATTTAACTTTAAAAAGCAATTTCAATGAGCTCTTTATTTGGAAGAGTACAATATTAAATGAAGAAGACACAACCCATAAAGAGTGAATTTAAAAGTGTAATGGAATTCAGCGTTCCCTAAAGGAGCTAGTCTAGAAAATCTCAAATAAATACTTAGGATTTAAGTGTAACATCTGGAAAACAATACCATCTTGTTGGGTAGCTTCCTCTCCTTCTTTGTGTTTGCTTGGCCTACAACAGACAATATGATAATGAGATAATTGTTTACCAGGAGTTAGGGACTGTGCTGAACAGTTAATCCTTTACAACCATATTTTAAGGTGTATATCCCATGCTTATTTTTTTATCCATGAATAAAAATGAGTCTTGGAGAGTTTGAGCATCTTGTTCAGGCTTACACAACGCTAAATTGTGGAGCCAAGGTTTGCATCCTAATCTAGTTGGTGCTGAATCCCAAACTGCTATTGTGCAGGGAATGATCTGGGGCAGAAAAAAAAATTTCTTTTCTCACAAAGACATTCCAATAGACCCCTCATATATGAAAAGGAATTCTGCGATCTTTCACTGTATACTGCTTTTACCTTCCACTGGTCTGGTCGGCAAACCTGCACATAATTTTCCATCCTCGTAAAATAATTGGCTAATAAGAAAAATAAGAACAGGATTGGGGAACCTTGAATTCTTGAGATCTCTCAATGAGAAATAGAAGATGAAGCTTTCCTTGTTCAGAGTAGGCAAGTGTTTGCCACTGTTCTGTGGGCTTTTATAAGGATATGGTCTTTCATAAAAGTGTAACGGGACTAGAATTCAAGTTGGAGTGGCATAAAGAGTAAATGAGTAATAAAAATGAAAAGAGTGAAATCTTTAAAAAATTTATTTATTTATTTATTTAACTATTTATCTATCTATCTATTTATTTATTTATATAAGCACTGGGTACAGTCAGAAGCACAGGAGGGTGAGAGAATTCACCAGAGCCAGAGCAGGAAACAGAGCAGGCAGACTGACAAAGTACACTGCTGAGGGGAGCAGCAGGCAGCAGGAGAGGTCTTCACGCCATGTGGGACCCTTGCTGGTGGCTGCAGGCAGCTTCACACACCAGCACTCAACCGCTGCACCACTGGGGAGGCCCTATATATATATTTATTTATTTATACAAGAACTGGGGTACAGGTCAGAGGCATGGGAGGGTGAAAGAATTCACCAGAGACAGAGCAGGGAGCAGACCAGGCAGACGGACCAAAGGCATTGCTGAGGGGAGTAGCGGGTGAGGCAGGAGACATCTGTGGCACCATGTGGGTATCTCCCTGGCTGGCCGGGAATTGAATACGCACTGCAGAGGCTATGGACAGCTTCTAGCGCGGTGCTCAACCTGCTGCACCACCAGGGAGGCCCAGAAAAGAATGAAATCTTGAAGTCCAAACCAATGCTGACATCAGTAATGGTGTCATCGGTATTGGTGGCTTCAGGAAGGAGGAGGAAATTGGGTTTGAGCTGTACCTGGGGAACAAAGAGATGGAAAATGATACCAGATGAAGGCTGGGAGTACAGGACACTTTCCCTCTAACATCACAATAGCCTAATGGCAATCTCTCCTTTCTCCATCTATTTAGCCCTCATCATGTTCTCCTCCACCTTTCTCCATCCACTAGACTTTCTTCATTCCTTATCTTGACTGTTGAGCAACATTTGCATTATACTTTACTGCTGCCCTTTCCCTTAGCTTCAGGAAAGAAAGTTCTTAACTTTTGTCCTATTACTTCTTGTCTGTCTCCCGTGTTGGCTCATGTTTGTTTTACCCAGCAGGCTAGTGTTGGAAATCCCAGGCCCAGTGCTCTGCTTATTCTAATGTTTTTCCCTGGTGATCTCACCCACAGCCATGGTCTCACCACACATGTTCTCAGGTGACTCACTGTTTTTATCTCCAGTCTTCATCTAGCCACTTAAATCCAGACCCCTATCAACTGTCTACTTGGTATCTTTTGACTGCCTCAAAGGTACCTTTCAGCAAGTCCAAGACTGAACTCATGATCTTCTTCTCCAGACCTGGGCTTCTTCCAGGTCTCTTTCAGTGAACAGCACATTTGTCTGTCTAGCTGCTCAAGGAGAAGCCAAGAAACTAATCCCTCCCTAAACCCTCTTATTTATCACTAAATCCTATTGATCCCCTCTCCAAAATCTCTTGAATCCATCTAGTTTTCTCTATCTCAACTGCCACTACCTTAGTCTAAGCAACAATTATGTCTTTCTTTAATTGAATGCAACCCAACTTTGGCCTGGTCTACCTACACTCACACTGACCCCTCAGTATACAGTCTTTTCTCCACCCAGTTACTAGTGTGGCTTTATGTTTTTTTCCTTCAAAATATAAATTAGGTCATGTTACCCTCATGCTTTGAATCCTTCAATGATTTTTCATTCTTCTTATGATAGAATCAGAAATTCAGCCCCTGGCCTGTCAGGTACTGTGTGGTCTAGTAGGACAATGTTTCTCAAAGTATTACTTAAGAATGCAACAGCATTACCTGAGTGTGTGTTTTTAAGTGAGGTCTTAGGCCCTAATCCAAATCTAATATATCAGAAATTTTGTTGGTGGGGTCCAGCACATTGGGTTTTAACATGTTATCCAGATGATCTGAAGTATATACTCACATTTGGAATCCACTTCTCTAAAACCTTCCTACATTTCTGGCTATATATGACACCTCTTATTTTCACCAGTTAGCCTCTTCAAACTTTTTTATTCCCTCACATAGCATCCTATTTCTTTCTAGACAGGGCCTTTGCACAGTTATTTCCCTCTATCTGGAAAGTGTCTACCTTGTGGCTATTGTCCACTTTTCCTTCAGGTCTTAACTCAAGAAATCTTACTAGGACTAATTCCTCCTATTACTGTATATTGCTTGTTCATAGTATTGAAACAGATGTGTTTTATCTTACGTGTATGGCTGTTTGATTAATATCTCTCTCCATCATTAGATTATAAACTCCAAAATAATTGATTTAGTATCTGTTTTGATTTGTAATTATCATCAATGGCTGGTACCAGAATAGAGCCATGTCACGTATTTGTTGGATGAATGAATGAATGTGCTAGTGAATGAACTTTCCCTTATAGTATCTGCATACTGTTTAAGAGCATCAACAAACCGGAATTCTCATATCCGTTCCCAGTCCCCTCATTTTATAAAATTGGGATATCTACTCCACAGACTGTTGAAACCACTAAGTGAGGTAATTCATGGGCAAAACCTAGTAAAGGGTCATGAGCCCTTGCTAAACTTAGAACTAAGAAGTGCTGATAGTCATTGTTATTATGAATCCATTGCTACTGTTATTACTTCAGATACCAGAACCTCTCCCAATCCTAATGATTAGGTGTGACTAAAACAAAAGACTGTAATTCCTTTTGTCCGATTTGAAATACATTTATTTATATAACTTTTTTTAATTGAGGAAACAGTGGTTTACAGTGCTGTATATGATCCAGCAGTGTAGGGCCACACCTCTTTAGCTATATGTTACCACACCACACCACACCCACCACCAAATCACCCATAATCCTCCGCCATAGACTACTGAGCCCCTTACCTCTTTAGTATTCCCCACTGCCTCTGATATCCTCAATTCTGTAGTCATAATTTTAGGGCGTATTTTGGCTTAGTTTTCCCTATTCTTTTGTTTCTTTGTATTCTGTCTGTATGATACAGTATTTGCGTTTCTCCTTTCTGAGGTATTTCATGTAGCTAATCCCCTTCAATTCTATCCATGTTGTCACAACTGACAGGATTTCATGTTTGTTTTTTTTACAGCAGAGGGTAGGGTTCTATTGTGTATAAATACCACAAAGTCTTAATCTACTTACCTGTCCTTGGGCACTTAGGTTGTTTCCATAAATTGGCTATTATAAATATTGCTACAATTAACACCCTGTGCATATATCCATTTGAATTAGTGTCTTTGTATTCTTCAGATAAACACCAAGGAGTGAGACTGGAATTGCTGGATCATCTGGTAGAGCACCTATGGGAGCAGTCTAATTCTTGATAAGAATATACATTTTAATGTTATAAGGTGAAAATTAGTGCCTGTGCAATGTCTTAATTGTTTTTCAAAAATTTCTCATCTCCCAATATATTTACTTCAGGAAATTATTATTACATCTGTCACCGGTTTCTCAAGTCATTTATTTATTTACTCAGCAAACAGAGTGCACCCTAATGTATCAAGATGGTTGTGGCCCCCGCAGAGTTGACAGTAAGTAGTGTAGGGTAAGGAAAATGTATCAGGCTTTTCTGCCCTCCCGTCATTAGGATAGATGAGGGAACCCTGTGGTCCTGAATGCATGCCTGATGGGGGGCACCTGAAGTGGGTGCACCTGGGCTGAGAGACTGAGTTTATAAGGGCGGTGTCATGGGGACGCCAGCAGAAGCCAAGAACGAATAGGAGCAGGAGAGCAGAGAAGCAGAGAGAACACAAGAGAAGGCCGGAGAGCCCAGCTAGAGTGAAGACTTGCTGGGGGCCGGGAGGCCTGCCAGCGTCCTGGCACCCCAGCACCCCTGCCTGCCATGTGCCTGGTAAATCTAAGTAAAAGACCTGCAAAAGCCACTGAGGACTCTGACTCCTCCTTTACCAGGTCTTCTGGATCAGAAAACCTGCTCTGTGGTCTTCCTGCCCCTACAGTAGAGAAAAAGATTTAACAGTCCAGTGGGGAGATGTTTTACCACAGTGTCAGTCATGCTAGAGGGAAGCACCAGGTCCTACACATGAGTGGAACTGGAAGACCCAGTCTAAGCTGGAGGGAATTTCCACCCTGAGGCCCACCTTTGGCCTCACACAGAAGCTGCTGGCACAAACCAAACCAACCAATTGGTGTCTGTTATGGCAGGGGTTGCAACCAAAGAGGTGAAGTCAGTGTTTTTCTCCTACTCCATGGTCTCTGTGTGTATCAATTTTATGTTGTTCTTACAAACAGAGTTTCCATGAAAACCAGCTACAAGGGGGAACAAAAGAACAGCCAGCTGGGAAGCCTGCATTGTTAACTTGTTTCCCAGGTGCTTTATATGCACACTTAGTGGCTGAGAATTATTCCTTTTTAGGCCCTCTGCCTGAGTTTCCTTCTGCTGCCTCTGATTTCCTTACCACCCTGAACACCTGGGGCCAAGGCTTCCTTTCAGAGAAGTTTGAAAGCAATCCTTTCTTTCTTTTAGTTTGGTCCAGGTCTTAATCTTCCAACAGCATCAAATATTCATTGCCATTTGACAAAGCTGGGGTTGGAGGATCCAGCGTTTTCAAAAGCAGGTCTTGACTTACCATTGGTGATCCAGTGAACCTTTCAGCAAGGCTGACTCTAAATCATGCAGGCTCAATTAGTTTATTTCAAAGAAATACCCAGGTGTTGTTTGACCTTCAAACATATGGACTGCTGGAGTCAATGAAAGTCTCACCTGTTCCCATAATGCCAAGGGGACAGCATGGGGTAGTTCTTTTTCATATTCTCTGAGTTTTGTGGAGGGATTATTAGTTTGGGCAAAATGAGTTATTTACTTCAGCAATATACTCAGCAGTGGGTACAGTTCCCTTTGTTGTGGGAACAGCCAGGTGTGAGCTGTCTCTAGTACCGCTGAAAGTTGACCGAGGTGTGTAGGATTGGGCCACGTAGAGATTTGGGGGAAACAGCCAGGGCACAATGGGAAGCAGTAAGTGGTGTATGCTGAGCTCCTTGTATAGGCCTTGGCAGTTCCCCAGAGTGGAGCATATGAGCAATGGTCCAGGGAACCCAAAGGTCCAGTTTCAGTGCTTTTTTTTTTTTTTCCTTTGACCCAGCACAAAGTGACCATCATCCCCTCAGACTCAGGTTCTTGTCTCGATACCCTAAGATTTTTCTTGGGCTTTTCTTTACCCAAAAGAAACTTTTCTTTCTTTACCCAGAACTTGGGCTTTTCTTTACCCAGGCTTTAGAGTGGCAGTTTATCCAGTCTCTAGGAATTGGGACAGTGTTGAAAAGAACATGTGTCTCATGGCCAAAAGTATGGTTTTTGGAGCTGGAAAGACCTAGTTTCAAATCAAGACCCCTCCTTCTTATTAATGTGTGACATCAGGCAAGATATTTGACTTCTCCGAAAGTCAGTTTTCTCAGATTTAAAAGGGAGCTGAGTAATATTCCATGGTGTATATGTACCACATCTTCTTGATCCAGTCATCTATTTTTGGGCATTTGGGTTGTTTCCAAAGCTTAGCTATTGTAAACAGTGCTGCTATAAACATAGGTGTGCAGGTGCTCTTTGGAATTGATGTTTCTGTGTCCTTTGGGTAAATACCTAGGAGTGGTACATATACACCATGGAATATTACTCAGCATTCAAAAAAGATAAACACATGCAATTTGCAGCAACGTGGATGGCGCTGGAAGGGATCATGCTCAGCGAAATAAGCCAGAAAGAAAAAGAAAAATACCGGATGGTCTCACTCATAGCGGGAATCTAGAAAACTTAAATAAGGGACCAGGGAAATGAATAACTATAAGAAAGTGAAAATCAAAATCAACAAAAAACTATGAACCAGAGACACTCTATGGGGGGTGGGGAGTGGGGAGGGGAGGGATTGGGGTCAAAATAAGGGGATTGCAATTGTATAGGGAATATAAAAATAAAATTTATTTAAAAAAAATAAAAGGGAGCTGATAATCACCACACTGCACAAAAGTTCATATGGACTTTCTTGCCACAATGGCAAGTGGTAATGCCCTAGTCCTCACCCTAATTTTTTAAAAATCATTAAGGCTTATTTGGCGTTTCTGTTTTCAAGGATTCTGTAGGGTAAGGTAAAAAGTATCAGGCTTTTCTGCCCTCCCGCCATTAGGATAGATGAGGGAACCCTGTGGTCCTGAATGCATGCCTGATGGCAGGCACCTGAAGTGGGTACACCTGGGCTGAGAGACTGAGTTTATAAGGGCGGTGTCATGGGGACGCCAGCAGAAGCCAAGAATGAATGGAAGCCGATAGAAGAGACCCCAGAGAACGCCAGAGAGCCCAGATAGAGTGAGGATTTGCTGGGGGCTGGGAGGACTGCCACACTCCAGGCCCCCCAGCACCTCTTCCTGCCATATGCCTGGAAAATCTAAATAAAAAACCTGCAAAAGCCACTGAGGGCTCCAGGACTCCTCCTTTACCTGGTCTGCTGGATCAGAAAACCTGCTCAGTGTCATTCCTGACCCTTACAGATTCTTATGATGGTCTCTAGACAAACAGCCCTTTGAGGGCAGGCTGAGTTGTCTAGAGCAGTGGTTCTCTAAGTGTGACCCTTGGACCAGAAGTATCAGCATTAGGAGAACTTGGTAGAGATTCAGGTTCTTCAGCCAATTTGGAACTATTGGATGGACATTCTGGGCCTGGGGCCAGATCTATGTTTTAGCAAGCTCTCAAAGTAATTTTAATGCACATCAGAGAATCCTTGGGGTAGTAGATGCAGTCAGCAGTCAGAAAACATATTAGGGATTGAAGGAGAAAATAGAATGGAAAAAATGGTTAGCTAGGTATCAAGTTCTAAGTACGTAATCAAAATAGCAAAAAGGGGATGCCCCCCAAACTGGAGGACTTCCTCCTCACCCCCGACTCAGGGCTATGTCATGTGGCCCTAGAGCACTCCTTGCGGGCAATGCAAGCAGCAGCCAGTGTTGGGCATTTTACTGTTTCCCACCAGTGGCCCAGCTAGGCCTGGGCTGCAGGCAGAGGCCAGCAGTGATGGTAGTCAGCTGTAGTACCCCTACTCCCCAGGTCATGCAGCCCCAGGAGCCCTGCGGGGCCAACTCCAACACTGTGGCTCTCTTTCCAGCAGCAGGCAGAGGAGAAGCCCATGGATTTGGTGTTTGTAGTGTAGAAATGGCTTACCAGGTGCAAGCTATGAGCTGATTAGTAAATGGTCCAATGGGTCATGGGATTGAAACTATCCAATCAGAGTGGTAGGTGGGGGCACTAAAAGCGGAGAGAAGGGAGGGCAGAAACCAGCTTGGGATGTGCTCAGAGGGCCGTACTGCTAGACTTCTGCACTCACTTGGACTTGCTTGGACACTTGTGCTCAGACTCATGTGCTCAGGCTGGACACTTGCTCGCTCAGACTGGACTTCTAAAGGAAGAAGAGAGGCTGAAAATCATTGTAGGGAAGCCGAAGAGCTTTGCAGAGGCCAAGAGACACTGTCTGCCTCTTGTCTGCTTCTGACATTGCTAGGAAGGCAGCACCTCCCAGTGCTGCTGCCTCCATTGCTCTCTGATCCAGCGTCCAGTGCTTTCCATCCCAACCTTCAGACTGTGGCGTCATCTCAGCGGCCCCACCTGTGAGCACTTCTGGCCACGGTGAGTTGGATCCTGGCCTACTACTTGCCAAATGCCGCAGCACCATGCCCTCACTGATGGAAGAATGTCCTCTTGGATGACTGGCCTTTGTTTTGGGCTTTTGGACACTGGACACTAACTGGGGTGAGATGACCAGCCACTTGTGGCCTTGGGAAGTCTTTGTTTCCCCTGTTTGTTAAATAAACGCCATTCTTATTGCTCCCTGAGCCTGAGTGGTCTTGCAGTTGTGGGTGTCTTGCGGTTTGTGGGTAAAGAGCCCACAGTGATCTATCTTCCACCAGCACTATCCTTTGGAGGCTACAGAGCACCACTATAGCCCTGTTTCAGATGTGCTTTAATATGCAGACAGCCGAAAAGGAATTGGTAAAATACATTTGGAGAATCCTTTAGACTCTGTTCCTTTACCTTAGATTCGATAATGCATATTTTCAGATTAAAGTCCCTGAGATGTGTGAAGAAAAAAACCTGTTTAGCTTTATTTAATCCAAAATGTCAAAATATACTTGAGTTCATGAACTCTTTTTTTTCTCTGCAGAAACTGGGAGCAGCATATCATGAAATACAAATGACTTCACAAGATGTTATAAAAGTCAAGTAAGAATTTAAGATAAATTCTTCCTACAGCGGCTGGCCCAGAGTAAGTATTCAATAGTAGTGAATATTATTGTGTGATTGTTATGAGAGTTGGTCTTCTATTTTAGTATACCTGGGTTCTGATCATAGGTATGCTTGATCAGTGTTGGCCAATTGAAAGTTGACAGGTTTCATCTGCCAGTTGATAGCTAATGGTTGTGACTGACTGAGAGCCTACCTACTATGTGTCAGGGTATGCAAATACTTTAACCAAGCCATCACTGCATTCAATGGTAACAAGAAAATATGTGCAATTCTTTCATTCGTAGATGTAGAAATTGAGATTGAAAGATAACATGTGACCTACCCAAGTGTGTGCATGCACTTAACTGTGAAGTTGAGGATTTGGCTTGGCATAGTTCGAGGCAATCCCTTCTGTTATTCTCCTTTGGGATTCTGCAAATCCTTAGCTGGGGTGGGGGTGGGGTTCTGTAAAAGCCACAGTGAGGGGGGCACTTGCGATAAGTTAAACTGAAATGAAATTCTTGACCAACATGAGCACTGCAGAACAAAATGTATCAGGAGAGAATGCTCTGGTGATACCAAAGATCTTTATGGAATTCACATTGGTCCTTTAACCTTGGAGGCTGCTTGTTTCCTTTCCCAAAAGCATTGTTCCTGGTGTGAGACATCGATGAGTAAGTTCTGACTGGAGATTAATCATAGTAGTAGGAGGGTATATAGTGAACTTAAAAATAAAAATCAAGATAAATGTTGCTTTAAAGCTTTGTATACTCTGCCTATTCAGTTACCTGCATCATCTTCTTGATGTCAGGAAGATCTTGATGGTGATAGCAAGGAACAGTTCTTAAGGCCAGAACACATGGTTCCTTGGTTAATTCTGAATCCACGTTTAGCCTTGAAATAAAATTCTCTTCAGGTTCCATTTATGCCATAATTTGAAAGTACCTGGTGTTAGATTTGTTCTAATTTCATATTAGTAATGGTCTTTTATGCAGGCAATCACCCCAGTTTTTAGAGCTTGACTGGTTATCTAAAGGCTGATGGATTATTCCCAACAAAGCTTTGCATTTTATTTTTGATCTTACCTGTTTCATGGCATATATGGAAGGCAAAGAGGAGATGGAAAATTGATTCCTTTGAGCATATCTATCCTCAATGAATGACGTATTTGCAATCATATGTTAATATAATGATTGAGATGGTTGCTTTGGTGGAACTGAAAGACGTTGGGGAAGTGTAGTGCCAGCAAGGCACAAGGCAGATACTCAATGGATTCCAGCAAACAGGTAAAGGGGAGTCTGGGAGCGCTCAGTGGCTTTTCAGGTTTTAATGATCTTTCTATACCAGTTGTTGTGGGGCTGGCAACTCGCAGGCTGGCAAGGCAGGGAGGCTGGGGTACCAGGAAGCTGGCAAGCCCCCTAACTCCTGGCAAATCTTTTGTACAGTTTTCTCTTTGGGCTCTCTCTGGTGTTGTCCCATGGTCCTGCCTCTCTGTAGTCACGAGTACTCTCATAGCCATTCTCCGCTGCAGCTCTTCTGTGTGACGCCACCCTTACAGCCTCAGTTTCCAGGCTCAGCTGTGCACACTCATGCATGTCCGCACCATACTCCAGGTGTCCTCCATCAGGCATGCATGCTTGGAGCCCATGCTCCCAAGCGCCTCCTGCATTAGCACAATCAAGGCTGCAGGTGATAACCGCAGAGGCCAGCGGTACAAAAGCCTGAACATTTCACTTACCCTATAGGAAGTAACACCAAAGCAAGGGGCAGATATGTTCAAGGCATGGTTGAAATATTGAGGACCAAATGATGGAAAACTAGAAAAGACGGCCAATGTGCCTACCCTTGGCCGGCAAGTGCCAGAGGCCTCTTTCATACTTATACCCCTCATGTTTGAACTTGGCAGTTGCATCCAGCTGATTGTGACTATTAGAGGAATTAATGGATAATCAAATACCCAGCACAGGGCAGGACACACAACGTGACATCAGTGAAAGGTGATATTCTTTCCATTTCAATTCTACAACATGATCTATTCTCATTTGGATTTTATAGTTTAAAGGTAATTGGAGACTTGGGTTTCCGATTGATTAACAACACAAGGGCCAGTTCCTGAGATAATGGACCTTTACAGACCTCTTTTATATTTAAATGAAAGGACTCATCCTTCTATCATGGTTTCACAAAAGTGTGGTGTGAGGACCTGTACCCAAGATGCACGAAGGATACCATCCCACCTGATGCCTAAAACACCTGTATCTCAGAGGATGCGATGTATTGTCTACCATCTCAACGAGCTCTGTAGATGGTTCTTTTTTTTTTTATAGAGGCATGTTTTATTTATTTATTTGTTTGTTTTGTTTATACATGCACTGGGTACAGTCAGAAGCGCGGGAGGGTGAGAGAATTCACCAGAGCCAGAGCAGGGAGCAGAGCAGGCAGAAGGACCGAAGTACACTGCTGAGGGGAGCAGCGGGCGGCAGGAGAGGTCTGCGCGCCATGTGGGACCCTCCTCTGGTGGCCGGGGAGCAGCCAGGGATCGAACCGGCGCTGCAGAGGCCGCGGGCAGCTTCGCAACCCAGTGCTCAACCACTGCGCCACCGGGGAGGCCCTGTAGATGGTTCTTAGAAACTTCTTAGCTTAAGGCCCATTAGCTTAAAACTAAAATGGCCATCCTCAAGATGCCAGCATTTAGAGGTGGAAGGATCTGGGAGAGGCCTGAGAGATTAGAGATATAGTTCTTAATTCCCATCATTTGACAGAAAAGGAAACTGAGGCACAGAGAAACAACAAAGTTGTTGACAGAGCTCTGGCAAGTTCTTAGTTCATAGTTCATAGTCTTTTCCAAACTCCTTTTCTGGAACAAAAAGTCATCTTGTTGCACTACAGTTGATGTTTTTTTGGCCAGGAAATGGTTTTGCTTTATGAGGCTACATTTTATAAGGAAGGAATGGCAATTTAAATGTTCCAGGCAGTGTCAGTCTTTTAGAATCTACTTAGAATCCCAAATATTAATAATTCAATTATTATGTTTAAAATGTTTGTGATTCCCCCTTGAGAGCAGGGTTCAAATGGCTTAGAGATTCGAGCCACTCATCTCTCCATCTCCTCCTTCCTGCCTTCTCCACCTTCTGTAACTCTACTCTCCTGATATTCTCGACTATTTTCAGTTCACAAAATGAGTCACCTTCCTCGCTTTTGAGCATTAGCTCACACTATTCTATCTATACTGTTTGTCCTAGCAAAGCTCTCTCTAGCTTTCAGGTGTTAGCTGTCAGGTTCTACTCCTCCCGCCTTCCTCTGCCCTGTCAAATGTGGGCAAGAGTGCCTTTCCAGGTGCCTTCCTAGAATCCCATACGACCATTTACAAATCTATTGATGTTATATTGGAATTGTCTCAGTGATCTCCCTAATATTTTAAACTCCAAAAGTCAGGAGCCGTGTTTAGTGTTTCAGTGCTCATTGCAACGTGTGCCTGGTAGAAAGAAGATAACCAGGAAATAAACTGTATGCTCAATAAATGGCTGGATGATTTTCAAGTTAACATTTCACATTCTGTGTTCAAGTAGGTAATGGTCTTGTTAGAATAGACAATGACATTATTAAGTGGTTGTAGATGAGGCTGATTAGGGCCAGCTGGGATTGTCATGCGATGATGGACTTTGGTTGTGAGTGGCTAATATCAGCCTAGACCTGGTCAATGATAATGGTTTGTTGATGGGGCAGGTGAGGAGGCAGCAGTAAGAGCATGAGTGTGAGAAAGAAGCAGCTAAAAATCACATGTAAGTTAGAATGTGACTGATAGTTCAGATTCAGTGAGGACTAACAGCAGGCTAGTGGCTGTAGGAATGGTGAGAGATGAATGAATCTTACAAATGTTGCCATATAAAAATCAGGAGTGCAAAATGCCCCAAAACAGATGAATGGATCAAGAAGATGGGGTATATATACACTATGGAATGTTATTCAGCAATCAAAAAATATAAACTCATAGCAACATGGATGGAGCTAGAAGGGATTATACTGAGTGAACTAAGTCAGAAAGACAAAGAAAAATATTGGATGGTTATACTTATAGGAGGAATATAGGAAACTGAACAAAGATCCAAAAAAAAAAAAAAGACAAAACCTGTGGGCAAACTATAGATCTGAGACACACAGCAGGGGAGAGGGTCAAAATAGAGGAGGGAAGAGCACAAGGGACTATGGTGATGGTTCATGGGTGATGTCGTGGTGGGAGATTTATGGGGACTACACCTAAGTGGAGAAATCAAATACTGTACAAAAATGAACAACAATGTAAGAAAATAAAGTTTAGTTAAAAAAAAAAGACTACTTGGGGGAAAAAAATCAGTCAGGATTGCTTGATAGAAGAGCATCAAGTGTTTCCAAGGGATCTTTCTTGTTCTACTGGTTCATTGATTTACTAAATCAGCAGACATTGAGATACGAGGTACAGTGAATAGACACACTCCTTACTCTGCTGTAAGCAAAGGAGACAGATAATGGAGAAATACTGTAGGGTAAGGTAAAAAATGTCAGGCTTTTCTGCCCTCCCACCATCAGGATAGATGATGGATCCTTGAGGTCCTGAATGCATGCCTGATGGTGGGCACCTGGAGTAGGGTGTGGGCATTGGTAGATGGGATCCACCTGGGCTAAGACTGGGCTTTTAAGGGCAGCGTCATGGGGACGCCAGTGGCAGCAGTAGAAAGCCGAAAGAGAAGCCGAGAAGCAGCAGAATGAACGCCGGAAAGCCCAGATAGAGTGAAGACTTGCTGGGGGCTGGGAAGCCTGCCAGCCTCCCAGCCACCCCAGCCAGCACCCCTGCCTGCCATATGCCTGGTGAACCCCAATAAAAGACCTGCAAAAAACCACTGAGGACTCTGACTGCTCCTTTCTGGGATCAGAAAACCTGCACTGTGGTCTTGTCCTGCCCCTACAAGTACATAATAAAGAAGTGCCTTCCATAACCAATAGGCAGTGAATGTCATATAGGAAATTGAGTAATTCATGTAAAACACTTGATCAGGTGCTTGGCATATAGTAGAAGCGCAATAAATATTATCAAGTTCCCCCTCCCCATACACTCCTTAATGAAAATTAGAAAATGCCTTTGTATGTCTCATAGCCGTTAAATCAAGCCCAATCGTGACTGCCATATATTGAGTACTTATTACATACCAAGTTCTATGTCCTGGGCTTTGCATCTATCAACAGTCGTCTTTCTACCACCTTGCAAGATATGATGGTCCTTCTTTTTCAGATGAAGTGTAAGAAGTTAAATGAAGTTAGTCATTTCCCCAAAATTGTGGGCCTCCCTCCAGAAGGGACAACTTGGACTTTATTTATTTCTATATTTTTAGAAATCTTACACGACAGAAAGGACAGCTAGTTTTGTTCAACTCAAATTCTGGATGTTCAGTATTAAGATAATGTAGTGCCAGCAAGGCACGGGGCAGTTTCTCTATTGAATCGGGTAAAGGAGGAGTCCTGGAGCCCTCAGTGGGTTTTTCAGGCTTTTAATGATCTTCCTACACCATTTGTAGTGCGGCAGCAGGCGCAGGGCAGGCAAGAGGCCTGGGGGGCCAGGGGGCTAGCAGGCCTCCTAGTCCCTGGCGAATTTTTACTCTTTGGGCTCTCCACCACACCTCCCTCTGCCACACAGTATCCTCTGTGATGCCACCCTTACAGGCTCTGCCTCCAGGCTCAGATGTGCCCACTTAGGCATGCCCATACCATACTCCAGGCATCCATCATCAGGCATGTGTACCCTGAGCCATCAGGGTACACCATCAGGCACGTTCCCAAGTGCCTCCTGCGTTGAAGGTGGCAGGGGATAGCCATAGAGGCCAATGGCGCAAAAGCCTCCGCAATCTTCATTTACCCTACAGATAGGAGTATAAACTATGTATCTGGCTGAAGATTTTTCTTTGCCACTTGTTAAACTATGAAATGCACTTGATCCAGTCTAAGCTACATTCTCATTGTTTATAAAAGAGGAAGAAATAGTATAACAATAACTACCTTATAGGGTGCATTTGGAATTGAATGAGTATAAGCAAGAAAATTACGTTTTTAAATGATGGCAAGTTTTCTCTCCTAGAGTACATCAAACTGTATAGAGGCAGTTTTGGTTCTTATAATGGGGAGAGGGCTCTGGCATCTAGTGTGTAGTGATTTGAGGATGCTCTGAAACCTCTGTGATGAACAGGACAGGGCCTGCAGCAGAGAATCATTCAGCCCAAACTATTAATAACTCTGAGATGAAATAATCTTGGTGTATATCCTGGTGTCTGCTGTGTAGCAAAAATAAAAAAACAATTCTAAGATCACCAGGAGTGTAGAATACATGGAAAATCGTTTTGGAAGCAATACTATTGTATGACAATTAGATGAAGATACATCTGCGGTATTGACTAAATTTTTCACCTTTTATCTAAATATTTTGAAGTCATGAAATAGACATTTGTATTCATCTATTTGGGTTGTGGGGTCCTGAGGTTCTTTGTCACTTGTCAAGGAGTTTCACAAGCTGAATTTGCATTTGATTGCAAGCTCTGTTATTTCACTTCAGGAGTAGATTGCCTTACAACATTACTTTTGGAAAAGGAGGTTTATTTGTTTTTATGTATTTTTTGGTAACTTAAAAGCATCTTGAGTTATTAAACCAGTTATTTTCCAGGCCTGCAAATGTTTTCAGCATGTTGCCCCATTTTCCTGAGTCAGCACATAGTATTAGATGTTGGAGGACCTCAGTCAGAACCATTCCCTTAAGATGTTGGTATTTTTCTTTGGGGGGTGTGCTATTTGGGGCACTCCCACGGACAAAGGAAATCATGTGCTTCTCTCAGACCCCCAAATTCATGCTATGGGGGAAATTTTACTCGGGGCAAAGGGTATATGCACTACAGTTTCAGACTAAGAATAAAGAAGAGAAACACAAGTGGTCATTTAATATTTTTCCCTGCTGTTCGACTCTTGCTTACTTTTAACCGGGAGCCAAACCATAAGGTAACTCCTCCAGCCCACATTTTATGTGAGACAATAAGAGAGGACTTTTGAGTTACAACGAAAGAATTCTTTTTCTGCTTCGAAGCCAAATACTTTTACGAGAGGCAGAAAAAGAAAGGGAGTAAAAAACCCACCCAAGTCAAATTGATGAAAACCAGTCAAAATATGGCCTTGTTGTGGCTGATGCAGCTCTCCTGGCTGGTCCCCAAACACAGGCAGTGTCTTCAGGCATGGCTCTCGACACTGATTGAACTAGATTTCTGTGTCAACTGCTTGAAAGCTGCAGTCCTGCACCACACGTTTCCTGAGTATATTATTGAAAATTATCAGACCTGTTTTGTTCATTACCAGTAAGCTGAAAAATGACCTGCAAAGAAAAAAAAAAAAAAAAAAAGGCTGAAAGTCTTTCTCCAGCCAGTACAGGCTGCCTTTTAAATAAATGTCCCCAAAGCTCATGAATACATCATGGAGGGGCTCAGGCTTTGGGGGAGGTATCTTTCATAATAACTCCATGGAAATCTCTATTGAAATCTACCAGGCCCTACACCATGGATAGTCTCCCACCTAAGTCGGCAAACTTAGTAAGTACTTAGAACACATGGTTTGCTCTGAACGAGCAAACATTCATACTTGCTTCTTATTTTAAACAATATTTACTGATACCAAAACCAGAGAGAAAATTTTTTCTCTCATTATGTCAAGACATTTTAATTCTGCATAACGAAATTATACTCTTGATGACTAAAAAGCACGTAGCTTTTCTGCTGGCTTTCTTTTAGAGAAGCTAAGATAGTCAAACTAATTTTGCCAGGATGGGGACTAACAGACCCCCAGTCAGAGGTCTCTGTGCTATAATCCATGTCGCGGTGAGGTTGATGTCAACTCTTTGTTGTTTTCATCTGAGACTAGACTGCCTACTTCTTAGTTCCCAAAATTACTAACAGTTCATTTATAACCCCAACTCCCCGCCTTCCTCCACATCTGACTTTGAAGACCTGAATTAATTTAGGACTTGATTAGTGGTAATTATTTACCTGTCAGTCCCCAGCTGGACTGCATCACCAAAGCTGAGTCACAAAGTTTTGCTCCCAATGGCTGCTTCTAAACAAGTAAATCAGGGAAGCACCTGTGTAAATATATAATATTTGGTGATAAGAAAATGATTAGGCAATAGAAACTGAGCTGAACTAGTAAAAAAAAAAAAAGAGTATTTCCCCCTGCGTGCTTTACACACATGTCTTTAAGCATCTCCCATCTCAAGATGTAAGGTTGGGTTATTTTCCAACCCCCCAGCTACACCTTGTTTATTCAGAAAATATAGTTAATCTGCTATCACTCGATTGCAATTATTTGCAAACATTAAAATTTTCACTCATCTGTAAGTTTGAAAGAGAAGTTGAAATAGGGTGAAGTAGTCACCAGTAATTTTCTCAAGTCATAATGTCTATCAATATAAATGAAATTGAACTCATCCTGGACAATAACTGTTCTTATTTGAACTGAGGGCTTCTGTGATGGGATTCAAAGTGTAGGTTTAAAGAGTAGACAGACCAAAGCATGAATCCTGACATTACAGCCTTGTAGGTATGTGACCTTTAAAACATTTCGAGCTTCAGTTCCAAATGTGTAAAAAGGACGCGCTTTCTAATCTTACATACCATGCACATGCGCAGTGCCGAGCTCAGTGTCTGCTGAGCAAACATTCTCCAAAAAGACAGACTGATGGTCCTTGAACAGCTCACCATTTAGTGAGCCACGATTAAGCTATCTGTGATTTTCTTAAAGTTGCTTTTTGATGGAGGATACTTTTCAGCAATTAAGAGATACTACTAGAAAGTTATTTTGAAAATTTACATTTTTATTTCAAAAGATACTCTGCCCAGCTTTTGAAATTTGTTCCTTCCTTAACATAAATTCATGCAGGCGAACCGTAAGAGAGTTGTCTTCAGTTCTACCATTAGAAATAGAAAAAAGTTGATCCTACCTGACCATCATTTAATTAGGTTTCTGTAGTTTGAATCTGGCTGCTATGATTGGTGCAGGGAAAGCATGGTGGTGCTTGGTGAATCTCCTCCTGTGGTCTTTAGCATTTAAGGATGTTGTTTTGTGCAAAGCTCAAACCCTTATTTCACCTCTCCCTATGCTCTGTGATCATGGTTAAGTTAATTATTCATTGTGCTTCAGTTTTTTTCAATAGCAAAAATGAATGCACGCTATTATTTAGTGAATTCAGTGAGTTACATGTAATGAACTTTAAACAGTGACATGAGCAGAGAAAAAACCTATACTTGTGGTTGCTATTACTACTGGGACAAATGTCAGGAGGTAATAAGAGTTGGTCATAGAAAGAGTTAGTGTGTGTGACAGAGTATGCAAAGGCTCAAATATTCCCAAGTCAGAAAGGTCATTTATAAAAATAATTTTTAATTTCATTTTGTTTAAATGCAGAGTTTTATTTGTGGTTTCTGAATAAGATAATGAGAAGCGAGAAAGCTTTCTAGGGTGGTCATTCAGTTACTCTTAGAGGCAGGTCCCATAGTCTTTGCACCTTGAGTCGAAAATAAAATGGTCACTAGTTTTTAAAATCCACAGGATCCTATTTACACTCTGACTTTAGGTTGATATCATTGTAAGGGTAGGTTAGGGAACAAAGAACAAAAAATTGTAAAAATCCAAGGTTTACTTACTATCAGTTTTTAATTAAACATTTTAAAATAGGAATAAGAATTGTTTGAGGATGTAAATGTATCTCATTCTCTTCCCCTAAGCATTGAAACTATCCCAAATTACCTGATCATTTTCTGAGTTTGATGGTGTCTTCTATTTTTGGTGAGCCTTCTGCTTATTTGTGGAAATGGTTTACTACTGTTAAAAGAGAACATCCTAAATGCACCAAAATTTCCTGCAGTTAAAAGACACACTTAAATTGTGACAGCAGAGATATTGTAGATTTGTAGGAGGCTGTGAAAGGAGTTTTAATAGCAAAATTTAAAGATAAGAAGCATCCTCAGCCTGGGATACATCCTTTCCCTTACTAATCTATTAAGCAAACTGATCAGTATTAAATGAAAAGTTGTGATGAGATGATGTGCTTTGGAGTAGGAAAAGTACTCTCAATTATTAGGCCAAAGCATCTTGAGAATACACTTACTCTGAATTTCCCATTAGATCCCATTGAATTCACTGAGCAGTGTGACCTCCTTGCTTTGTTTAACAGCTATAAGTTCCCAAGGGTGTTAACAACCCAATTGTGCTGAAGTTGAGCTCTAATATGCTTCTTCCCTGAGGCCTTATCACTTACCTTGTTTGTTGATTAACTCTGTACATCGATATGCCATGGTCCAATTGAGTAGGCTTTATGATAAGCAGCTCAACAATAACACAATAAAATCTAAACCGAGAAATAGATGGTGCATTGATAAATAGAAGTCCATGTGTTGAATTTTAAGAACCTATCTTCTGTACTCTCAGGACCACCATTAAAATAGCAAATGTCTTTTTTCATGAATCCATCAATACATAATGGTCTATGTCTGCTATATGTTTAGCAAATATTGTTCCATACGTTTTAGGAAATTTAAGAAACCATTATTCTAATGCTTCACTTTGGTCACTTATTTATAATTAACATTTTTTTTTTCATCTGGTCTAAATATTCTGCAAGGACCCCTTACACCTGCAGCTGCAAACTCTTAGGTAGCTAATGATTCCATGTCTTTTTACAAAAGGTTACTAACTTCATAAACAGTAATGCTATAAATTACATAGGTTAAGATTCTCGTATTGTTGCTGATGAAGTACTTTTATTTTCTGACTGCTTAACATTGTTGACATTTATCTATCACTCTACAAAGGCTGTTATACTGAATTTTTCCTGTGTACTATTACTCATTAGATACACTTTCAGTTCCTGCATCATGAGCTGACATCAAAAATCTGATGCTTTTAACAACAAAATCCACAGTCTGTATTATCATTAGTTCAAAGATTTTCAGATCATGAAAAACAAGTCTAGAGTTGAGTTCAACTCCAAACTTCAGAGCATAGACTTGGGATAACATCTTTAGTTTGTTTTATGCTTATAGGAAGGGAAAAAAAGCAGAGCTGTTGAAAAGAGTCATAAGGAATAACCAGCTTAAGCATTATGGCATTAATATGAGAAGATTGTAGACCTGTGGATTTCATTGAGTATACCGTAAAACTGTCATGAGTATACCACCTATTTGGGAGCAATATGTGAAGTTTTCTTTAACAGATTTTGTAAAACTGAAGGTGTTTGTAGACATGACAATAGCTATCTTACTATGTTGGTCAGTGTTGGTAGTACAATATGGTGGGGACAAGGCTTGAGCCTTATGACAAGTAGGAGAGACTGAATAACATGAAATGAATGTAACATGAAAAAGGCATGTAACAAAAGTGTATACATGGAAACCTAAAATAACTTCACCCTGTGAGCATGGAAATATACACATAAATTATCCACTTTTATTGAAGTGTAATTTATATAAAATGAATGTATTCACTTAAAATGTAAATGATACATGCATGTAATCATCACCCAAATCAAGATACAGAAAATTTCCAGTACACTAAAAATGCTTTCCTGTCCCTACCCAGGTAATCTTGCAACCCAAACCCAGTTGACATTATATTTCTATCAATATATCAACATAAAGACCAGATTTGTTTTAGATTTTATTACAAATGGAATCATGAGGTATGTACTCTTTTGTATTTGACTGCTTTTTTTCAGCAGGATGTTTTTGAGATTCATTCATATTGTGTGTATCAACAAACATTCACATGCAAATGCATTAAGCCATCTGTGTAGACATATTTTTTTGGATTAATACCTAAGAGATGAATTGAGGGATTATATAGTAAGTATATACTTGACATTATAAGAAACTACCAAACAGTGTTTTAAGATGTTTATACTATTTTATACTCCCATCACTGATTGTGTGACACTTCCAGATTTACATTCCAGATTTACATTCATGGAAGTGATGTTAGTCTATTTTTCAATTTAGTTGTTTTAGTGTGTATTTAGTGGTATATTATGATTTAAAAATGCATTTATCTGGTGACTCCTATGAGGTATATCTTTTTAGTGTTGACTGGTCACTGATATTTTTGTGGGGGCAAGCATATGTTCAAGTCTTTTCCTCACTTAGAAATTTAGGTTATTTTCAAAGTAATAAGTTAAAAGAGTTCTTTTAATATCCTGGATGCAAATTTATGTTAAACATGCATAGTGAATGTTTCAATCTTTCACTTGACATATTTTAATGGTATACTTTTAATAGCAAAAGTTTTAAGTTTTGACAATGTCCAATTTATTAATCTGTTTTTTTTTAGTGGTTAGCATTTTGTGTCTCATGGTTTCTTTTTATTTTTAATTTTTATATTTAGTTCTATGATCTAATTTTACTTTATTTTTGATGTAGTAAGAAGTAGCATTCAAAGCTGATTTTTCAACATTATGATAGCACCAAATTTTGAAAAGATTCTCCTTTCTCTGTTCTGTCCATGCTTCTTCAGCAGCATCAAACGGCTATTACAACAGTTTTATACATTATCTTTATATATTTTATTTTTCTGTTAGAAGTTTCACTTTTTTTCTTTCACTATTTTCATTTCACTCATTGCATTAATTTTTGAAAACGAATGCTAAAACTACTTGTGCTACTTTAAAAGTTTTTGCTTTCTAATTTCATCATCCACATCACCTTTGAGCCTAATTTCTCCTGGTTATGGATAAAAGATTTTTAAATTTTTTGGCATCTCTAATATTTCACTGGATGCTAGGAATTATCCACATTATATTGTTGATGTCTGGATTTTATTGTGTTCCTTTAAAGAGCGTTGCTATTTGTTTTGCAGATATTTAATTTTTGTATGGATTAATCTTTTGACACTTTGTTTGTAGGATTTTTTGGGGAGGTAACATAGTTTTTAATCTAGAGATAATTATTTACATAGACATTCTGGCAGCTCTACTGAATCATGTATTCAATGATGTTTCTCCACTCTAGTTGGAATTTGAATATATCTCAATCCAAAGAGAGATACAGTAATTGTTCAGTGTAAAGTTCATCACTGATAGGTCTTTCCATAGTAGTTGTTCTTTGCCCTGTAGTCTTTCCATATAAACCTTAATACTTGTCCAAAGACTCAAAGGCAAATTTGTACATCTTTTATAGCTCTTGTTCTATATATCGTCTTTTAAGTGCTGTGTCCACTTCTGTACTCTGGACAGATTCAAGTCACTTCAGTATCTTCACTCTTTGATTTCTGTCTTCTCTATCTAGTGAGGTACCCCTACTTGGGTCTGCCTTGCCTGGTCAACAGTCTGGATTATATTTCTGGATTGTATGAATTATTATGGCTTCCCCTCATGCATTTCCTTTTTTCTTGATTACTTTTATTTTTATAAAACTTATTTTCTTTAAAATAAATCAATTACTTTTTAACTGAGGTAATACTGGGCTACTGCCATTAGGTCTTACCACCATAGTGCACCCACCACCATCTCATCCACCACCATAGACCATTATGCTTCCTTTTCTCTTTGTTCTTACCCTTTGTCCTTCAGTTCTGTAGTCAGCTATCGAGCGTTAATTTTTCACCTTGGCTTTTTCTTATTAATTTAGTTACTTTACATTCCATGTACTACTGACACCATCTGGTATCTTTCTCTTTCTGACTTATTACATTTAGCATTATCCTTTCAAGTTCCATCCAAGCTGCTGCAAATGGCATGAGTTTACCTTTTTAGGTCACTGAGTGGTATGCCGTTATGTATATATACCACATCTTCTTGATCCTTTCCTCTGTGCTGTGCCACTTAGGTTGTTTCCATTGTTTAGCTATTTTAATAGTGCTGCAGTAAACATGGGTGTGCAAGTTTCTTTTTGAATTCGTGTCTTTGAATTTTTGAATAGATGCCTAGGAGTGGAATCACTGGGGTGAATGGCAGATCCATGTTTAATGTTTTAGGACACCTCCATACTTGCTTTCCATAGGGCTGGCCAGTTTGTATTCCCCCCAGCAGTGTAGGAGTGTTCCCTTTTCTCCACATCCTCATCAGTACTTGTTGTTTCTTGTCTCTTTGGTATGAGCCATTCTTACAGGTGTGAGATGGTATATCATTGTAGTATTGATTTGCATTTCTCTAATAATAAGTGATTGTGAACATTTTTTCACGTGGCTGCTGTCCGTTTGAATGTCTTCATTTGTTTCCTTTCTTTCAGGGATTAGTCCTGTGTTGCATGTTTTCCACTGTCTGAAAACTGGTGATTTCATGTATTTTATAGTTTTATAATTGCTTTTGGTGGGTAGTTTCTTCAATAGTAGTTAATCCATCATGTCCAGAAGCCAAACAAATATATTTGATTTTTTTAAAGATTTATTTATGCATACAAGAGCTGGGGTACAGGCCAGAGATGTGGGGTTGAGAGGATTCACCAGAGACAAAGTGGGGAACAAAACAGGCAGATTGACTGAAATACACTGCTGAGGGGACCAGTGGGTGAGACAGGAGAGGTCTGCCTCGCCATGTGGGTTTCTCCCTGGCCTGCCAGGGATTGAACTCGTGCTACAGACTGCTTCATAGTGCGGTGCCCAATAATCCCCTGTGCCACCAGGGGCCCCTGGTAACCACTGATTTGACCTTATCATCTAAACATTTTTTTTTTTATTTAGGTCATTTATTTGCTTAGTTTTTACATACTACATATGAATAAATCATAGTGTTTCTTTTTTCTTTTCTTTTTTTTTTTTTAAGATTTATTTATTTATTTATACAAGCACTGGGTACAGTCAGAAGTACAGGAGGGTGAGAGAATTCACCAGAGCCAGAGCGGGGAACAGAACAGGCAGACTGACGAAATACACTGCTGAGGGGAGCAGCGGGTGCGGCAGGAGAGGTCTGCACGCCAAGTGTTTCTTTTTTCATCTGACTTGTTTCCCATGTTGTAAATGGCAGGATTTCACCTTTTTTTATATGACCGAGTTATTTCCCATTGTGTATGTATACCGTATCTTCTTCATCCATCATCTATTGATGGGCTCTTAGGTTGTTTCCATTTCTGCTGTGAAACTGAGGAGATATATAGATATATCAATGCATTGATGTGTTTATTTATATCTTTCTTTTTGAATTAGTGCTTTTTTATTTATTCTGAGTAAATTCCCAGAAGTGGGATAACTGGATCAATTTTCAATTTTTTACAAATAACCCTTTAAAATATATAAAATATATCTTTGGATTACTGAAGGCATCTTCTATATCATCAGGAGTAATTTTCTATATACCTAGCTACATAGGCTTCAATGAAGAAGTGACATGGTTGATGGAGATGAAAATGTAATGATTGTTTTTCATTTGCAGTTTCTGATAGAATCATAAAAATTTTAAAACTAGAATGAGTTTAGAAAACTTCTAACCCCACCCCCTTACTTCACAGGTGAGGAATCAATCTTAGAGATAGATTGATTCCTTCCCAAGGCCTCCCAACAGGGTAATTAATTGCACAGATACTTATCAAGGGCCAGGCACTATTCTGGGAGCTAGGAATACAACAGTGAATAAAACAGGTAAGCACTCTGGGAACTTACATTACAGGAAGGAATAGAATCTCTTTCTTTGACTCTATGTCCCATTATGTATTATTAATGTACTATTCACAACAGAGGACAACACCTGAATATTTTAATGCCTGTCCCCATCTCATCTCTCAGTACCTTTAGAAATAAGTTTTTGCTTATTATAAAATCAACCCATTTTCATAATCATCACAGTCTAATTCACCTGAAATAAACCAGCTCATATAACCACACTTCATATTTCCTAATGGGGCTACATCTCATGCTTTTCAGTTTCATCCGTGAAAGGGAAAACAGATCTCTCATTTTTTGTAAGAATGTGCCCATTACTATTACGTAATTTGGAACTTTGTAGGATGTAGTCAACCTTTGGTTGCAACACACCTCAGAGCCTAGAGATAGGATTTTTTGGTTTCTTATCACATCTTGCTTCATGATCTTGTTCTTGCCCTGTTTTCATCTCTCTTGTTATATCACTCGACCCAGGTGTTTATCTGTGTCAGCTCCTATATTCATTTCAGCTCTCTCTCCTTTCATACCTGGAAACTTACCCATCCAAGCCCTTTCTGGTCTGAGGAGAAGACTGCTCTGACATTGCAATCGAAGGCCAACTCTATCCCTGACAACTTAAATGTTTTCACAGACACAACCACCCACAGATAGGCAGACAGGGTAGGGTGGAAGAAATAATAACAAAACGAATTTGGGAATGTAGTTGACTCTCCTTTTTGCCTTTAGAACATAGAATTAGTGAAAGCTGCTATGAACTCATGGAGTTTTCAGCCTTTGGAATTTCCAGATGTCTTTAAGTTGTCTTTGAAGAGTACTTATTTTACAGTGTGTATTTTTCCTTAGAAAAGGAGAAAAACAGAATGGGTTTTGTTGAGAGGTAGCTGAGACTTGAGGATAAGTCCCCTTTATTATGGATTCACTGTCTTCACACATTGTGTATACACTTTACATGTTTTATTGTTTTTGACCTTCACAACTATCCAGTGGTAAATGAACTAAATGTGGCTTCATTTTACAAATGAGGACCTAGACATAGAATCTCGAGAGGTTTGCTTCACTAACATCAAACAACCCAATGTGTTGCTAAGTCAATATCCAGTCCCAACCCTTCTATAACTCCTTAATATCAGTGTTGGGGTAAAAATCATGGAAACGAAAATATTTGAAAAACATTAAGCAAAGTATTTGTCCTTGCTTATTACTTTTATAGCTGAACAAACCGAGGCAAAGTTTTTGGGATTAATCTCAAAGTCACTAATTGGTGGTCTGTGTCAGGGCTGTAAGCAACACAGTAATTTCAAAAGAAAACTGTTCATCTTTACATTAGTTTGAATGTTTCATCAAACCCAGTGTCCAAACAATCATACAGAATGCTTAGGCTAGAGTTATAATACTGGCATGATAAAAATATATAATTCTGTTAACAATTATTTCTTCAAATATTTATTCATTACATTACACCCTTCTTGCCACCTGGATATGCCAAATAAACTGCTCTATTATCAGGCCAAAACAGAAGATAAAATGCCCTGCCAATTTCAGGAAAATTGTCTTGGTTTATCTAAATTAACTATCTCATCCTGAAAGATGTATAGATGTATAATAGGTCAGAGTACAATAGGAAATCTCTCTCCCCTCAAAATGCTCTGATAGGATGCCATTTGAAAGAGGGAAAAAAAAACAGTTTAATCAGAGCCACATAATCATTGAAAATCATCTTATTTCAGTTGCCAGTCACTGCAAATGTAATTATAGTCAATTCTCATGAGTCTTTGCTAATGGGAAGAGAGTGTAACAAGGATGGTTGACAGGCTCAGATAATCCAAATAACTGATTTTCAGTATTTTCCCCCTAAACCTATTTACCAGAGTTGTCAGCCAGTAATGGAAATTGCTGGTTCTAGTTTCCTTCCTCTCCTCCCCATACCCAGTGCCCAAACCCCAGTCACCCTTTGAAGGAGATGTGAGCAATGAATGGCCAAAAATCTGTGGGAGGGAAAAGAGAAAAGGAAAGTCAATCAGTCCATGAGAGCTATGTTAATATGATGTTTTTGAAATGGAAGGTCCTGCTACTTGTAGGATATTATTGACCCATATCCTATCACCCATATCCTAACATGTACTTGCATAAGTGCATCTCAGATACAACTTCATCAAATTCCTATTATATAGGCAAAACATTTTTTTTTGTTTGAAAATATTAAACATTATAGATACAGTTGCAATTTTCTTTGACTTTTGTACAAGCTCAGATCTGCCTCCTTTTGGGATTTTGGGATATATGATGACCAGTTTTTGTCTAGCCAGATTTTTTCCTATATGTTTATATAGAAATTTA
Organism: Talpa europaea; assembly: GCF_964194135.1. Taxonomy (NCBI): domain Eukaryota; kingdom Metazoa; phylum Chordata; class Mammalia; order Eulipotyphla; family Talpidae; genus Talpa; species Talpa europaea. The sequence goes on from NC_140078.1 coordinate 58,492,569, forward strand.
GTCAGAAAAAATAAGCATGCCCTTGTGTTTTATTGTACAGTAACAGTAAACATCTGTATTGTTTAGCCACATGGTAGACACTGTGATGCAGTGTCTAAATCCCTCCTGTGTGAAGGACTCATTGCCTCAGGCAGGAATGCTGTTAGTGGCCAATGTTAAACTGCAATCCCTTTGGAGACTGCCTCAGTTACACAGAGTGACCTCAACCTCATTTCTGTCTTTTCCATAGGCAGCCACCACCCAACAACTGACCCAGTTCCACGTGATACCAATGTGCAAGTTGTCAAGCACATATAATGCAAGACTGAAATAGCAAAGCTTTTCCTTCATAAACATCCTGAATAGTAAATGCTGCCTCCTAGTCTGCTTCCCAGGGAACCCATCCTGTGGCATGTCACTTATTTTTTCATGCAAAGGTGTATGTTGTGGCTCATTTACTAAAAACCATAGATCTACTGTTTTATATTCTTGTAGTTCTTGTGTCAGAAACTGAGTAGTTAACTACATGATTAGGTGTGGCTCGGTCACTCAGCTCTGTTTGTAGAAAGAAGTGATGGGTGATACTTCTAGGCCTAACCTGTGAAAATCTGTGAAGCCTCCCCTGCCCTTTGTCATCTCCCACTTGCCTCCTACATGCAAAGGTTTTATTTTTTATTTTTAAAAATTTTTTACATCATTGTTCATTTTTAAACAATATTTGCCTCCCCACCCCCTCAGGTGTAGTTCCCATAGAGTTTCCTTCACCAAGGCACCCTGCACCATCACCTCTTCCCCTGTGCTCCTCCCTCTCTCTGATCTCTCTCCTGCCCCCTCCCCTAAAGGATATCTCTGATTTATAATTGTCCATTTTTGCTTTGTTGTGTTTTGTACTGTTTATTAATTTTTTACACTAATGTCTTATTTGGTTTCTCTATATTCCTGCTATAAGTGAAACCATCTGATGCAAAGGTTTTAGCAGAAGATTCCAAGGTCATGAGGGATAGCAGAGTCACACATGAAAGAAACCTGGGTCTCTGAATCAGCTTTTGGACTGCTGATGAACCCCATATCAAATTGTTAATTTGTTGAAATATTTAGGGTATTTCACCTAGGAATTAACTTGTTCTTAAAAGATAGAATCTTTTGGTCAGTTCCAGTTCCTCACTAGTGCAAACAACACTGTTCTGAATATTTTGCATATATCTCTTGGGTGTGTTTGTAACTACAAATACAAAAAAGTGTAATTGCTGGGTTTTGAGATACATCAACTTTAAAATCTACGAAATGTTTCTGTACTTTAAAATCTAAGAAATGTTTCATTTTCTAAAATCGTTGTGCAAAGTTCCTATCCCCATTAGTAGTACATTCGGGTACCTGTTTCTCATATCTTTTTTTTTTTTTAGAGATTTATTTATTTATTTATACAGGCCCTGGGTACAGTCAGAAGCAAGGGAGGGTGTGAGAATTTACCAGAGCCAGAGTGGGGAGCAGAACAGGCGGACTGATGAAGTACACTACTGAGGGGAGCAGCGGGCATGACAGGAGAGGTCTGTCGTGCCATGTGGTACCCTTGCTGGCGGCTGGGGATTGAACCGGCGCTGCAGAGACTGCGGGCAGCTTCGCAGCCCAGTGCTCAACCGCTGCGCCACCAGGAGAGGCCCTGTTTCTCATATCTTTCAACCATGGGGTTTTAAGGGAAAATGTTCAGTTTGGGGATGAAAAATATATACAGAATTGAATTTTAATTAGTTTCATATCTCAAATTCTAGTACATCAGAATTTTAAATATAGTGATTTCTTAACTTACAGTTCAGTCTTGTTGAAAGTGTTACAAGGCAGGTTGAGGGGCACCCCAGAAACCTCAAATCTGCTTGTTCTAAATAGGTTCTGCCATCCGCCTAATCAAGACAAAACACACTAGCTCATGAGACATTTAATGGAAATGAACTTCCATACAATTAGTGTACAATAAAGAGACGTGAAAGAATATAGTTTCCAAATCAGTCACTTGAAGTTACCCATCCCCTCATGGGTAAATGCCCAACCAAATGGGGTTGGCCCAAAAACCTGCCACGAGTCTAACTGTACTCAATTACACTTTTTTGTATTTTGTATTTGTATAGGAAAGGCACAGAAGGGGCCCACCACATCTGGGACAGAAGGAAAAGACTCAAAATCAAGATTGAAAACTGCCATTGTTAACCTCCCCTGGGGTCTCACACCCACATCTGTTTAAACCAGTTCCAACTCCAAGAAGCGAGTGCAGCTTCTTCACATGTTTCTCTGTTCCATGTGTCTCCTCCAGGTCTGCTTCTGCCTCTCCAGTCTTCTTTCTCTCTCTAGGCTCCTGCACAGCTCTGTCCTCCTTTGGGTGGAAGAGGGAACTGGAACCTCCCCTTGCCCTGGGGAGACCATGCTATTATAAAAGCAGCCCCTAAGGGGCCTCCCCTGGTGGCTCAGTGGTTGAGCGCTGGGTTGCAAGGCTGCTGGCAGCCTCTGCAGCGCCGGTTTGTTGTTCCCTGGCCACTGGCGAGGGTCCCACAAAAAAAAAAAAAAAAAAAAAGCAGCTCCTAAGATTCATTCCATTGAGTCACTAACCATTTTGCTAAAGCAGGAATTAGAACTGTGTATCCCAAGGCTGATGCATTTCCCTGTGTGCTCACTACTCAATGACCCCAATGAAATTCCTGGATTCAACCTCAAGTAGCAACAGTGATGATACTGGCTTCTACTTACGGAGCACATAATACATGCCAGGCCCTATGTTAAACATTTTACTTCTTACCTTTTTTGAAACTCACAGAAAGTCTTTGATGAGAGGATTCTATTACTTAGCCTTGCATTTCAGATTAGAAAACTGATATCAAGGTAATATAATTAATGTGTGAAAAGGATTAAGATATAAACCTAAGACTGCTGAGCTCCCAACTTAGTAACTACCTCTCTTTTCTTTTAACATTATATTGCCTATGTACGACTCTCATTCTAAGTCAAAAGGTGCCATGTGCATTCCTTTCTTAAATTTTACTATTCTTCAGTGAGGGAAGCTGAAAGGTGAAGTGGCCTTTATATATTTGGGATTAACCAGGTCCTGAGGAGATATTCTTGGTGAATGTTGAATGTTTACTCTAGCAGGTAGAACAGCCTGCCTTCTATCTCAGCTTAAGAGGAAAAAAAGGCATTAACATATACAGATCCATAAGTCACTTAAAGGCTCTTTAAAACAACAGCAGCAGCAGCAATTAAATCTTCATTCTTAGTGACTGCTTGAAAAGCAGCTGTAATCACTTGACCAACTTATCCAGTGCTCCTCCCTGAACTTCCTTTGTCCTCAAACTGAGCATAATGCAGAGGAGGTCTGTGTGGGTCTGGGACAACATGGAATTTGGACCAGCTGTTTTCAAAGGTTACATTAGAAACTCAAAAGGCTAAACGGAGTTGCTGTGAAAACTGCCTTCTAAAGTTGGAGCCCCTACGATGTATCACGTGTCTGTACCAAGAAACTATGGAAGGGGTGAAACTGCTAACACACAAATCATCTCAAGATGAACAAAATGTTAGGCTCCATCAATGAGGCACAAGGACATAGTTGACTTCCTGAATTTCTTCCATTTTTGTGGTTTTTGAGGTTACACTAGAATTCAAACTTCTCTTGATTCAAGTTCAAATAGTCTTGACAAAATATGACTTCCTATGTCAGTGAAAGACAGTTTTGATTTTTTTTTTTTAAAGTTGAGGGCAATTAGATGAAATAGTTTTCACCAACTCTAAAAGGATCATGGTTAAATTTCTCTTTATACAGGGTCAAAAATCTGGGAATAAAACATAAGAAATGGATTGATTTGTGATTTCCTCAAGTCTTACCATATTGGATAATTCTGGGTTCCTGTAAATCCTAAAGTTGGTAAAGTGGCAGGAGGACAGAGCAGAAAAGACAAAAAAGGCTAAGTGGGATATGTAATCATTGAGCAGAAGGTTTAAATTTGGCCTCTTAGGCAAATGTGTCCCTTCAAAACTATCATTCTCTTTCTATAATGATATGTATTTGTTCATTTAAGCAACATCTGTTGTGCTTACTCCATTTTGGACTTAGTTAAGGGCTTTCTCTAACAGAATAAAATATACACAATCACCACCTTTGAGTGAAGAGGTAAGGAATAAACACAACTATTCGTAAGTGTATTTGCAAAATAAGATGGTTGAGATGAAGAAAGTAATTGGGTACTTTGATGAAGAAGGGGGAGACCTAGCTCAAAAGGGAGATGTGTCTGAAGAAGTCCCTCTGAGTGGAGATATGTCCAGAATGAACCTGGGGTCAAGTTTTTCAGACTGAGGGGTTGCACCTGTAGAAGCCCTGAGAGGGCAGAGTTTGAGCTGACTGCAGACAATGGTAAGAGTGTACCCACAAAATGAGAGGGGTGCGGGCCAGATGGTCCCAGGCCATGTGATGGCAATGCAGGGTTTTGAAAAGCGAGGGAACATGGTCTGATTGACATGTTAGAAATATCACGTCTGCTGCAATGCTTATTCCCTTGTTGGGGGAGGAGATGAGTTGGGAAAGGAATACTGTGGAAGCAGAGAATTGAGATAGTGGGCAATTGAAATAGTTCAAGTACAGCAGCTCAGAGGAACAAAATAAGTGTATTATCTGTTTCCTTTTCATTTGGATCTCTGTCAAAGCAGACATGAATGCAAAATATTTGTCTGTATTGCATGAATTCCATTAGGCATTCTCAGGGAAAATAACAATTAGGACAGCAGAAGGTCATTACTGCAAATTTAAGCTTTGTCAGTTGACGGAGATTGCCAGCATCTAAAGTGCCTCTATCTGTGATTATAGTAATGTGCTAAATACTTGAACTTGGGTTTTGCAGGTGTTTTCATGTGAAGTGTGGTGCACATGGTTGCCATAGTAGTGAGTTCCTCTGACAAGGATATTAGGAGACGCGCTTGCCCTTGGCCTCTTTTCTGTTTCCTAGATATGAAGTTGAAATGGAGAAGGCAGAGAATAACTAATGTAATGATTTTCTGATTTTTCTGTGCATATACTCACAGAATATCTGGAAATACAGGAAGACATGCCATCCATTTTGAAATAACAGTGGAGACTCAAGAGCTGTTAATTTTAAAGTGGACTTTTTTTAAAAAAACATTTATTTATTTATACCTACAAGAGCTGGGGTACAGGCCAGAGATGCGGGGGTTGAGAGGATTCACCTGAGACAGAGTGGGGAGCAGAACAGGCAGGTTGACTGAAGTGCACTGCTGAGGGGAGCAGTGGGCGAGACAGGAGAGGTCTGCTGTGCCATGGGGATTGCTCCCTGGCTATCTGGGGATTGAAATCGTGTGGCAGAGGCTGTGGATTGCTTCATAGTGTGTTGCTTAACCCAGTGTGCCACCAGGGAGGCCCCTAAAGTGGAGATTTTTGACTGATCTGTACATGGTCTAGTGATTATGAATCAGCCCCATCAAAAACAGACATCATTTAAGCTGTGCTGGGCCAGCCTGTATCTGTAAACATGTTTTCTACTTCTGCATTTGGTTGCCCACCAAATATGTTTGTGTAGTTGTTATTGTTTTTTTGAAGGTACAGAACTGGGCATCCTAAATGGAAAGATGGCCAGACACTATTGAATATCTATTTGAGGTCTGTGGCCTTGAATTTAAAATGATTATCAGTCACCACTTTTATTTTTAGATAGTCACAGTGCCATATTTTTCTAAGGCAAAAAATGCCTTCAATGGAAAGTTAATTTATTTCCCTTTGTATCTGTGGTTTGAGCCTTTTTTTCATTGAGTGATAAATAGGTCTTAAGTATCTATTATGAACCAAGCAGAATGTGAAAAATAAAAATAAACAAGATAGAAATTAGGAGAGAGAGCAATGAAAAATAACTTAGGAAAACAGACTTTAAAATTCTTCTAGTGTTCCTAGTCTGTTTTGCCCCCTCTAAATTTGAGGAATTAATTAAATGATAGAATCCTTGGTGACCTTTCAGGAAAGATATAACTGAAGTGCCAAGTGTGACAAATACTTTATATTTTAGATACCTCTGAAACTGATGAACTCCAAGTATTCTGTATCTTTTTTTTTTTTTTCTGTATCTTTTTAAATAGGCAACAATGGCAAGTAAATTTGGTAAAGTTCTCCTCAGAGGTTGAGAACTTGTAAACGTTTCTGTTCACAAATGATAGGAAAAAAAAAAAACAGTTGCTGTTCATCAGACTGATTTGCTCTGAATGTTTGCTATTCCACCCAGAAGGCAAGCACACACGATTTGGGAGCTTTCGAAACTGTGTTTGGTGTTCTGCTGAATATGGGCAATGTTGGTCATTTATCTTTTTCAGTTTTACGGCAAAATATAAAACATTTGAAACAGAAGAAACCCCTACTTTGTTTGCTTTTACTTTTGCTCATTTCTGGATCCCCATGCTGACATAACTCCAAGTGGTGATTTAGCTAACTGTGGAGAATCCCCTGGAAGCCTCAGCAGTGAGCCTATAATTCGGTGCCACTTTACAGAAACTTCCATCCTACTTCTCAGATTTTTTCAACAGGAAGGATTAAAATGAATTTGTTCAATAAAGTAAAAACAACATGGAGAGATCTAAAATTATATAAAATGTATCATCCATGCCAATATGCCAGACTTTATACCTCCATGGTCTGGAGCAGTGGTTCTTGGTCTGGGGCAGGTGCAAGGTCCAAATAAGTTTTCATTGTCATGACTCAGGAGTGGAGGTGTCAGATGCCAGGTAGGTGGCTGTAGGGGCAGGATGATCATAGAGCAGGTTTCCATGAGTCGAGCAAACAGGTGGATAAAGGAGAGTTCTAGAGCCTTTGGTGGCTATCTCAGGCTTTTATTAAGCTTTACATGTAGTGTGGGAAACAGGTACACGGCAGGCAGGGGTGCTGAGGGGCCAGAAGACTAGGCCTGGGCTAGGCCTCCAAGCCCCAGGTAAGTCTTCACTCTGGGCTTCTCTGGCCTTCTTTCTCTCCTTCTCTCTCCTGCTTCTGCTTCTCTTGGTGACTATCTCAATACTCCTCCAATGGCCCACAGGAATAACCAACACAACAGTGTAAAAACTGCAGGGGCCCCATCAGGTAGGGCAATCCTAATATCATAATGGTGGGAGGGCAGAAAAGCCTGGAAACCATTTACCCAACAGTGGCTAAACATCCAACAATGCACTGGACACCCTCACAGCAAAGAATTACTGCACCAAAATGTCAGTAGTGATTGTACCAAAGGAAGGAAACCAGAGTTTTGCTCACCCCTTCAGCTCTGCAGTATGTGTGTGTGTGTATATACACACACACCAATTCCTTCAGTTTGCAAGGAAACCTAAAATTTGAAGGGATTAAATGCTCAGTGAAATAAGTCAGAAGGAAAAAGAAAAATACTGGATGGTTTCACTTATAGGAGGAATATAGGGGATCAAGTAAAAGAAAAGTGATAACAACAACAGAAAAACCACAACACAACAAATCAAAAATAAACAGACCAGTATAAATCAGAGACATTCTATAGTGGATAGAGAGGGAAAGGGATCAAAGCAGGGGAGGGACGAGCACAAGGGACCATGGGGAGGTGCGAGGGTGAATTGGTGGTGGAAATTCTATGGGCACTACACCTGAGAAAAGAAAGCAAACACTGCAAAAATAAAAAAATAAATAAGTAAAAAACCTAAAAATTTAATTTTAACATGCTACATCAATAACTTTCTGATGCACAATGTTTTCAAGTTTCTAACATCAAATGCACAACAGGTCATTTGTAATAAAAAAAATAATTCCTTACATATATAGGTTGATTTGTAGTGTGCAAAACGGATTTACATATGACACCATGTTTGATAATCACTGTTCGTTATAACTGGTATAATAACCACTTTGTAGGAAAGGAATATTCTTGCCTATTAAATTTTTTGAAATGTCTTTCCAACTTATAATGCGTTAATAACTGAGGAGTCACCAAAAAATTCTGTCACATGTCAAGTATTTCTGAAAGAGAATATTCAGGGTATGGACAGCTTGTCTTTCCTGCTGGGTATAAGTGATCTCACCCATGAGGAAAATGGCACTTGAGGGATGGCCTTGGATATGGTGAATTTATGGTAGTCTACAATTGTGACATACCTCCACACTTCTTATTTATAAAGATTATTTTTTGAAGGCAGCAAATGATAGTAGAAGTGATTTTCTTATTTGAGTTGCCTTGCTTTAAAGAGCTTTAAACTGGAGGGGGTTATGGTCAGGGAAAATTCCTGGCATCTGATCTCTCTGTATGGTGTAACCATGCTGTGATCCACACAATATAACTCATGTAGTGAAGATAAGTTTGGTCAAATCTGATGCTGAGCTACTCTTTGGGTCTTCTTAGCAAGATAAAACTATATGATGGCACAAGGAGTTAAGATGCAACCTATGAGGCTGTCTGCAGCCGCTGCAACACGAGTTTGATCCCTGGCCAGGGATCTACTCACATGGCACAACAGACCTCTCCTGACTCACCTGCTGCTCCCCTCAGCAGTGTATTTCAGTCAGTCTGCCTGTTCTGTTCCCCGCTCTGTCTCTGGTGAATCCTTTTAACCTCCCCACTCCTCTGGCCTGTACCCCAGTTCTTATATGCATAAATTAATATATCTTTAAAAAATATATGAATGTAAATGTGTGAAGTGCATTAGACACCTCAGTGACCCCCTTAGAGTCTAGAAATGTATTAACAGTGCTGAGAGATAATCAGGCCAAAGACAAGGATTTTAAGCCTGCTGGATGTGGAATAAGTTCTTGCTTTGATCAGGACTAGTGAGAAGCGCATTGCTCTTGGTCCCAGGTGTTAGCAGGAGGCAGGCCTGAGGTAAAATGTGGTTTTGACCCCTTGATAGCTATCTAAAATTATAGCAGTTACACAAGATGCTTGGTTTCTTCATCTGCTAGATGGGGATAATACTTTTTTAGGGTGGCAGAGAGGATTCAGGTTGTAATGTCAAAGGCTTAGCACAGAGCCAGGCTCTTTGTGAGCACATAAAGGTAGAAAATCCTTCTTGGTGAAGGTCTCGTTGTGTCCATTTGTTAGCCGGCAAGGTGAGGGGCAGGAACCCTCATGTTACACCATACACCATACATCCCAGGAACCCTAAGCCAGCCTGCTCTGAGTGACTTCTGCAATCTGCCAGGTAAAGGCAAAACACACTCTTAGTCATAAGAGCTTCAATACAAAAGAAATTTAATGCAATTAGTGTGCAATCGGGAGGGAAAAATGCACAGCCAAACAGGGTTGGGCCAAAAACTTGCCACGAGTCTAAGGTACCTTCTGGCAGGAGACCATAGAAGAGGGGTAGAAGGGGCCAGGCATGTCTGGAAAGAAAAAAACAAAATCAAAATACAAGTCAAGATAAAGGCTACCTGTGAATTTTTTTTGAAAATTAACCTCCCCATAGGTCTCTCACCCACATCTCTGTCTCTTTCAAATGTCTCTCTCCATGACCCCCATGTCCCTGGTACAAGTCCAAAGCCAAGAAGCAAGTGTGGCTGCTGCTTCACATGTCTCTCTGCTCCATGTGCCTCCTCCAGATCTTTTCTCCTACTCCTCTCCTTTTTTCCACTTTTTTTCTAGCTTCTCTCTGTTGCTCTGATCCACCCTCCCTTAAAGTAGGGCAGGGAACCTCCCTTGTTCTGGGCATTATACTATTACACATTTTTCTTGTTGGTACAATCTATTTTTGTGCTACTTCCTTGGTTCACAACTGTATTCACTCATCCCTGTGTACAAGGACACTGTCCTAAATTAGATCGTTGATATGTTGTTAAAAACATCACACAAATGTGAGTAAATCCTCCTTCTGAAAAACCCTCCAACACATCTAAGAAAGAATGTAATGAAGCAAGTCTTCCATTGCCCGACGTTTAAATGTTGGGGCTCTCTAGGGCTTTCTCCATATTCCACTGCTGATTTCTCATGCTCCCTGATGTATTTTATGAAATATTGTATACACTGTTTGTTGTTCCTAGCAGGATTAGTCACAGTAACCAAAAGGTGGAAGCAACACAAGTGTCCGTCAACACATGAATGGATAAGCTGAATGTCAGAAATACATACAATGGAGCATTATTTGGTCTTAGGAAGGAAGGAAATTCTGATACATTTCCATAAAAGGACCTTGAAAACATTATTCTAAGTGAAAGAAGCCACATTCCAAAGGGCAAATATTATGTAATTCCACTTACATGAGTTACCTAGAGTAGGCAACTTTGTGAAGACAGAATATAGAACAGGTCTGTCAGGGGTTGGGAGAAAAAGAAAAGGTTGCTTAATGAGTATGGGTTTCAGCGTGAGATAAATGAAAAATTTCTGGAGATGGATGACGGTGATGTTTTACACTTACAATCATTAAAATGGTAGATTGTATATATATATATATATATATATATTAGATACATTTTACTACAATAAAATTTTTGATAAGCACTGTATAACAATAACAATAAAAAATTGCTAATATGTATTGAGCACCATATACCAGCCATTAGGGTGATCATTATATTTAGCCATTAATTTAATGTTTACGTTAACTGGAGGCCTATGCAATTTTATTGCATTTACTAAGGAGCCATTGAGGCCTTGGGTGGTTAAGTAAACTAGAGGTAACCTAGCTAGGAAGTTGTAACATCTAGAAAGAAGCCCAGGTTCCAATTTTATTTAATTTTATCCAATCTTATTTCATTTATTTTATTAATTTTATCCAATTTTATTGAATTTTTGCATTATTTTCTTTCTAATTTTCTTTTTCTTTTTGATCTTTCCTTTTATTCCCTCCACCAAACCACCTGTGTCCACACCCCAACTCTCTCCCTTCCCCATCTCTTCCAACTTTTCCCCTATTCTCTATGGTAACCATTATCTTCTTTTTACCAAGTTCAAATTTTTGTTTCTTCTGTTTTTTGCAAGATGCCGAATTTTAATTTCTGCATTTACTTCCTCACCATTACATTTTGTATCTCCAACTCAGATCTTAGAGAGGTGGTGATTATGATGATGATGACTCTTTACTAACCTTTTCAACCTCTCAAAAAAAAGTGTGAACTAGTTCCCATTATCTTGATTTAAAGATGAGAAATCTGAAGCATAAGGATGTTAAATAACTTGTTCAAGTTCATCTATCCATGGCAAAGCCAGGATTTAAACCTAAATCAGTCTGATTTAAAGCCATATTCTTAATATAACTGCCTTCTTGAATATCCCACAAGCACTGGATTCTAAGATAAAGTCTCTTTTTTTTTTCATACTTTAAAGTTTCTGAACTCAAAATGTACCTTCCTTGGTCAATACAGTGTTATGCCTTTTCCCCAATATTAACTTGATAGATGGCATTTGTAGAACTCAGGAAATAGGGTAACTATCACTCTAGCCCCAAGGCCTCAAACACAGAAGGTGCTCAGTACTTACGTTTGTGAAAACATGACGTGCCCCAAGATTATTAAAACCTAACGTGCATCTTTAATTAAAGAATCAGGAATTCATGAGAATAACAGTTGTCTTTAGGAGAGAACATTTTCCAGCTTTCAAGGTGATGCTTGTGTCTCACCAGAAAGACCTGACTATTCCAAGGCAGACTTAGTGAACCTGCCTATGAACTTGTATTTTTTTTTATTATTTAAAAAGATTTATTTATTTATACAAGAACCAGGGTACAGATCAGACACGTGGGAGGGTGAGAGGATTCACCAGAGACAGAGCGGGGAACAAAACAGGCAGACTGACAAAATACACTGCTGAGGGTAGCAGCGGGCGCGACAGGAGAGGTCTGCCGTGCCAGGTGGGACCCTCGCTGGCTGGCAGGGATCCAACTGGCGCTGCAGAGGCTGCGGACAGCTTCACAGGGCAGCACTCAACAGCCCGCGCCACCAAGGGTGGCCCTGCCTATGTAATTTTTAAAAGATTAACCCATTCTACACGCTTTTCAGTCACCCTGTTATGATCACTTTTTCCTATTGCTTGTGCTTCTTCTCTCAGGGAGCACCTGGGCCTCATTTCTAAGATTGAGATCCTTGGTGGCCCCTGCGTCTCATCATGGGCAGCTGTGTCTTCCCTCGTCCCACCTTGTTATCTCCTTATCAGTTTTACAATTGCCTTCAGAGATTGCAGAAAATGGGACTGGACAAATTGAAGTCCAAACACAATTTCTAAGACGTAAGTCCTGGACCCCTGTAGAGAACCTCAGAGATGCTATGGAATGTGAACTCCAATCTGCTCGGTTCTGTGAAAAGTTCTTTAACAAACATGAATCATTGAGCATCATAAGGAAAAGGCCAATTTTCCTGCTTTAAACCACCAGTTTTTCATAAAAATAAGCATCCTTGGTATTATGGGTAGAATTAAATGACTTTAATGCAACATTTTAACAAAGGAAATGGTGGCTAAGAATTTTTGCAGTCACTTTTCTTCTCCTGGAGTATACCTTGCCTATAGCCAGATGTAGAGCTGGAAAAATTTACTTGTAGGAATAATTAGACATTACCATGGCAACTGCAATGTTAAAAATTGCCAGTTACAAAAGAAGTCACTTCCCAAAGAAAAACTTCTGTTGAGAAAATGTACGTAATTGTTCAAGGTATAACAAAATTATGCGTGGTTACCTTAAAATAGACTATAACTTTCCCAATTACTATTGATAATATAAACCCAAAAGGCAGTTGAAATTTGAACCTGATGAAGTCAACGAATTGAAAGGCTCACCTGACTCATGTTATCTTATAGAGAGGAATGACCTCCATTTGAAGTGGATCTTGAATTACTCTAGTTATCAAATATTCATGCATAAAAACTGCGAGATGCTGTTTCCTAAATAAATGTCAAGAGTTAGATGGCATTCAGTGGATGATTCCTGAGTGAGTGCAAATAATGTGACTTTAATTAAAAGCAAGCAAAAATGATAATTAAATGTCATGATGGGATAGGGAAGCTACAGGAGCAAGAGGGCTCAGTGAGAAACCATGTCAGAGAATTTGACTCTGATTCTGAGGAAAGGGGAACTAGGGACAACTTGTTCATTTTTGCAGAGCCAGGTTCAAAACAATGCCAAATAGTAAAATACTAGCAAATTGCCTCCACATCAGGGAGACTCTTAAGTGTTCCTTTAAAGGAAAGAAAGCCACAGTGAATGTAATCAGGAACACATGTTGCTATTATTAAGAATAATAATAACTAGCTCTGAGTGGGTGTCTCGTTGGTGCTGGAGAGTTCGATAAGCAGTGAACACTAGCTCACCAGATTAAGTTTGTGTATCAGGTATCAGCAAAACACATGGGAAAATGTTTTTAGTCAAAAATTATTATTCTGCATTTCAAAAGAAGCTTGAAAAGTCTCAGAGGAAAACTTGAAATGCTGCTGAACGACCTTTGTTCATATTTTGAATTGGCATTGTTGTTATTTTAAATCACATAATGACAGGGAGAGGCAGCACCCAATTCTTCTCAGTATTCAAAGACTCTAAGGCTTTGGCCGTGGCCACTGGGTGTCCACCATCACTCCTTATTGTTCACCACCTGCCATTGGGTAATTGAGCAGGAGGGGAAAACCAGGACTTTAAATGTTTTTGGAACCTTGGTCTTCCTCCTGTCCTGAACTTGCTGTGAACCACTTGACTGAAGCACCTTCTGTCCATCCTGGACATGCTGCCTGCTGCAAATCCCCTTGTTGTTTTTATGTGAACTCTGTGTCTCATTCCATATCATCGCTCCCCAGGATATTTCTTCCCAGGTTGAATACACACATCCAGCTTCCAGGCATCTGATTCACGTTTCCTGGATGGCCCAGTAATGTGTTTGTTTAGCTCACTTTGCATTAGACTATAGATTTTGCCAGTGGCCTTTAGAACACGGGCCTCAGGATGTTTGTTTTTGTAAGTTTTTGTCTTATCTCACTTCCTCTGGAAAAGCCTCACTTTTCACAGCTTGGTTGAAGCCTGAATAAGCAGGTCTCTGAGCCTCACTGGACATCTTGCCAGTGTGTGAGGCTAAATTATTTGCAGTGTGAAAATCATAATCATTCTGCTTTGTAGCAGTTCATCAAATAGCCAGAAGAGCTTTCCAAGAACATGGACAAGAGTGCAGTAAACTACATTAGCTGAGTCTGTCTCCTTTTTCTCCTCCCCTTCTTTCCGTGCCCTCTCTCCCTCCCCTTCTCTCTTACAAGTGTATGGAGAGGCATGAAGTTGATTGATTCCCAACTGCAAGGGTAGCACCTGGGAAACTTGTTAAAATGCATATTCCCATACCACATCCTCAGAGATTCAGATTCATTCAAAATAGCTAGGGGAACCCTGGGACTCTGACATCCCCAGGGACCCACTCAACCTCATCATTTTGATGAAATGATTTGTAAATCTGAACGAAATGGAGAGACATCCCCTGCTCATGGATTGGAAGAATAAACATTATTAAAATGGCCATCCTTCCAAAAGCAATATACAGATTCAATGCTATTCCAATCAAAATTTCAATGTCATTCTTCAAAGAAATAGAACAATTATTGATGAAATTCATATGGAATCACAAAAAACCCCGAATAGCCAAAGCTCTCCTGAAAAAAAAAGAAGGGAATGGAGGCATCACACTCCCAGACTTCAAACTATATACAAAGCCATAATCATCAAAACTGCATGGTATTGGAACAAGAACAGACATACAGACCAATGGAATCGAATAGAAAATCCAGAAATAAACCCACAGATTTATGGTCAACTAATCTTTGACAAAGGAGCAAAGAATATGCATTGGAGCAAAGAAAGTTTGTTCAATAAATGGTGCTGGGAAAACTGGGTTGCTACATGCAAAAGAATGAAGCTTGACCACTACCTCACACCATACACAAAAATCAACTCAAAATGGATTAAAGAACTAGACATAAGACCTGAAACCATAAAATATATAGAAGGAAATATAGGCAAAACACTACGTGATTTGCACATCAAAGACATCTTTACAGACACATCACCCAAAGCAGTGATAGTGAAGGCAAAGATAAACAGCTGGGACTACATCAAATTAAAGAGCTTTTGCACAGCAAAAGAGACAATAACAAAAACAAAGAGAAACCCCACCGACTGGGAGAACATTTTTGCACCCAACACTAATGATAAAGGACTGATCACAAAAATCTGCAAAGAGCTGATGAGACTCAACAACAACAAAGAAAATAATCCAGTCAAAAAATGGGCAGAAGAGCTAAAAAGAAACTTCTCTGAAGAGGAAATTCAAATGGCCAACAGGCATATGAAAAAATGTTCAACATCACTTGTAATCAGGGAAATGCAAATCAAAACTACCATGAGATACCATCTTACACCAGTGAGAATGGCACATATTAAAAAAACTAGCAACAACAAATGTTGGCGAGGGTGTGGAGAAAAAGGAACTCTTCTGCACTGTTGGTGGGAGTGCAAACTGGTCCAACCACTGTGGAAAGCTGTGTGGAGATTTCTGGACCTACTAAACATAGAGCTTCCATATGATCCAGCAATTCCACTCCTAGGTATTTACCCAAAGGACACAGAAACATCAATTCCAAAGAACACCTGTACCCCTATGTTTATAGCAGCACTGTTTACAATAGCTAAGCTTTGGAAACAACCCAAATGCCCAAAAATAGATGACTGGATCAAGAAGATGTGGTACATATATACCATGGAATATTACTCAGCATTCAAAAAAGATAAACACATGCAATTTGCAGCAACATGGATGGCGCTAGAAGGGATCATGCTCAGCGAAATAAGCCAAAAAGAAAAAGAAAAATACCGGATGGTCTCACTCATAGCAGGAATCTAGAAAACTTAAATAAGGGACCAGGAAAATGAATAACTATAAGAAAGTGAAAATCAAAATCAACAAAAAACTATGAACCAGAGACACTTTTAGGGGGGCGGGGGCGGGAGGGGAGGGATTGGGGTCAGAATGGGGGGGCTGCAATTATATGGGGAATATAAAAATAAAATTTATTATTTAAAAAAAATAAAATAAAAACTTTCCTAAGAAACTTCTAAATAAAAAGGAACTTCTAAAAAAGCAAAAGAAGGACTTACTATAATAGTTGTGCTGGTTTGCTTGTCAGATATGTACAATAAATCGTCTCCCATTGTCAAGCAGGCCAAATTGTTTAATAACTAATTTCTAAACAGATAATTTTCCATGCTATCCACCCAGTCTGCTGACACGTACAATCCACTGCCCAGTATACTCTCTAATACATTTTTCTCTCTCTATGACTAAGAACAAAAAGCAAAGGGATGCCAGATCTTCAGCCCCACGGTGTGAGGCCCTTTCTCTTAGCTGCTTGTCAGTATCTTATCTGGCTGGGGCAACAAGACCCCCTGCAGCAAAAGAAGTCTCCTGCCCAGCATTTTACTTCATATGACAAACAACTACAAAAGGGCTAAGGCTTTCAAGGGACACCACGATCCCGGTTCATTATAAAAAAAAAAAAAAGAAAAAAAAAAAAAAGAAACCCAACCCAACATTCACCTGCTACCCCCTTAATGAGGTAAAAAATCTTTTACTTGCATGTGAGACTTCAATGGGTGTGCTGCAAAATGAATGTTTAAGAAATAGTAGTTCTTATTTTTAAATCATTATATTCTGAAGAAAGACAAAGGCAGTGAAAATAGCAAAAAACAGAATCATATGGGGGAGAAAGTGGTGTTAGCCTTTGTAAGTAAAGGCAAAACTTGCACCAAAATTTGAAAACAAAAACAAAAACAAGTGACCAGCTCTTTCATTGCCAATGATCTGCAGCTCATACCTCTTCCTTAGCTTGGTAATCCCTTCAGCCCCGTCTTCACTCAGCATCTTCCAGGAGACGACTTGAATTCACTTCCTCAGAGAAGGTAGCTTTCCTGACCCCTAGGTTAAATCCACAGCACGGTTGGTTTCTTCCTCTTGATATGTTCATTGTGTGCTGTTTGTTAACTACTAGTCTGTTGTCTGCCTTCCTGCTAGGATGAACAATAGAAAGAAATGGGATCTTACGGCCTATCATAGCCTTATTTATAAGCAGGTTCATAGTATGACCCTGGTATATACTTTTTGAGGGAATAAATGAATATAAGCAAGACTTAAAAAGATTCACTAAAGGGCCTCCCTGGTGGCACAGGGGTTAAGCAACGCACTATGAAGCAATCTGCGGCCTGTGCAGCAGGAGTTCGATACCCGGCTGGCCAAGGAGCAACCCACATGGTAAAGCAGACCTTTCCAGTCTTGACCACTGCTCCCTTCAGCAGTGTGCGTTAGTCAATCTGCCTGTTCTGTTTCCCGCTGTCTCTGGTAAATCCTCTTGCCCCCCACATCTCTGGCATGTACTCCAGCTCTTGTATGCATGAATGGATAAATCTTTAAAAAAAAAGGATTCACTAAATACTGGTCAACATTAAAATGTCATGTCTTGGGACCGTTCCACTCAAATGGACTACTTGGATATATTGCTAAGGAAATCCCTGTAGAGAATTTAAGGAGTATTTGCCTCTGTTCCATTTGACCAATTAGTTTTCTGGAGCACCTCAATGAAATCTTGGGCAGTTTCTTGAAGAAAGACAAAATCATGATGAAGAGCTGTGTTTTGCCATTTTCAAGGACTTAGACAAATTTCACAAGGAAACGCCAGATGACAGCATCCATTTTAATTATTTCTCAGTGAAACACCTGAAGGTACCATTTAAATGATGCACTGCTGCAGCCCACAGCCCCCAAACTATGAAGGAAGAATTAATGAGGTAAGGACAGAATGATTTTATTTACCGGGTTTGCTGCCTTTAAGTTTTTTTTTTTCATTCCTCATATGGAGAAATTATAGCTTGGCATTAA
This sequence comes from Talpa europaea, assembly GCF_964194135.1. Taxonomy (NCBI): domain Eukaryota; kingdom Metazoa; phylum Chordata; class Mammalia; order Eulipotyphla; family Talpidae; genus Talpa; species Talpa europaea. The sequence continues at coordinate 58,510,408 of NC_140078.1, forward strand.
TATTCCCACAAAGGAAAGGTGATTCACCAGCTGAATGAATTAAGCATTCTACCAGATTTGGTCTCAAAAGTTGGAAAGACAGCAAAAATCACACATTATTTCAAGTCTGGAAAAGCTGAGCTAATATTTTTTCCCCATTGTCTTTCATTTTCTGCTTCTGGCCAAAAATAGAAAGTAAGTTTTATGTTCTTTTAAATGTATTTCTTCGGGGAGAATACACCTTCCAAGTGGAAGCAGGGAAGAGAGTAAATGCTAAGTTCTATTTCTCTTGGCATGTAGACTTCATTTGAATTTTGTTCATATGGCTGGAGTTTCCATTCTGGTAAAATAAAAGACTACCTGGAAGCTTAGAAAAAAACACTAAGTAGGAAGACTACATAATTCTTAGCCATTTTCTTGATCAGTTTGGTCCTAATTACCTAAATTCCATGTATAGGGCAATCTCTCTGACTATTTATATGCCATTATTTTCAAGAAAAATCAAGAATGCCATAAAGAATAATGCTGATGTGTGATGAGCATGCAAGTATACATAGATAATTTGTGCTTTTATTCTTCATTTATTTGGCAGAGTCATAATGATACCATTTTTAAGGTATTTCTACATTTTCCTCTATTCATTTCTTTGAACCAATCTGCTTGCTTGCTTTTGGGAAAGAAAATGCACTGAAAACAAAGAAAATGTGGTCACTGGCGAAGCACTAACTGCTCCAGCAACAGACTATGTCTGAGTTCTGGGAGGTCATTTTGCAAAGACTCTGAACTAGCTTTGCTTGATGAAAGCCCTTGATACTTGTTAGCTGTTTCAGCTTTATCAGGTTTATCATTTGCCATAAATACACGGAAAAGTCAGTGTGGGGACAACCATATCATCAGATAGGAAAGTACTGAAACATTGTGCAGAGATAAATCCAATCTATATCACACATTCGATGAAGTCTGTGCAAAAGAAGATCATACTGTCTCCTGTGTGGATAAGGCAGCAAGAGAAGGATTACTTTCTGGAAGCAATTTCCAAAGAGTATTCCTTTGATGATATAGTCTGTGGTCAAATAAGTTTTGCAACAATAACTCCATACTATATCTACTTTTGGAGAATCACAAGGCATTTTAGTCAAGTAAAAGTCCTATGTAGTGGCCTCTCTGGTGGCACAAGGGGTTAAGATGCAGCCTATGAATCTATCCACAGCCACTGCAGCACGAGTTCTATCCCCAGCCAGGGAGCTACCCACATGGTGCGGCAGAACTCTCCTGACTCGTCCACTGCTCCCCTCAGCAGTGTATTTCCATCAGCCTGCCTGTTCTGCTCCCCACTCTGTCTCTGGTGAATCCTCTCACCACCCCCCCACACCTCTGGCCTATACCCTAGTTCTTGTATGCATAAATAAATAAACCTTTAAAAGAAAAAAATCCTGTGTATTCCTGAAACAATGTACACTTTAACTTTTGCCAAATTCATCTGACCTCTATTTTACAGCACATCTATTAAAAACAATTAGCCTTAACAATCTTAAGATATTCCATGTTAATTGATTATTAATGGATTTGTAATATGAATGGGTTATTATATCTTTTTTCCATTTAATGTTTCTTGATTATCCCTAACTAACATAAAATATTCTGGGAGTTCTTCTACTCTATACAATTTTTAAGCATTTTCTCAGACTGGAGGCCACAGCCCCATGGGCTGAGGGTATCAATAGAATGGAGAAATCCATTGTACAACAACTTGCCAGTTGGGAAATTCCATTTTGAGGAGCTGATAAGTATGCACAAGGTAAACTCATCCAAGCTATTGAGAATATTTGTGTAATGTGAAGTCCTCTCTACTTGTCCATGGTTTAGTTCTTCAGGTGCCTATTACCTAGTATAAAGTCAGATACGAGTGCAATGACTACTGCCTTTTGTTTCACTGCCTTAAAGATTTTATGGGGAACTGGTGCTGTATCATGTGAAAGACTGCCCTCATTTACTACATTAGGCACATTTCATTTTTCCGGTGTTGGTTTCCATAAGAGGCAGCAGACCAGACGGAGGAGAACTGAAGGATGATCTATCAACTCTCCCTGTTACATTTGGAGGATTTTCACTTCCTCTTAATTAGAAGAAAACTGTTCTCAGAGGATAGCCTCATTCCCATATTGCCCTACTTCCAAAGTAGACAGCCAGAATTAGATTTTACTATGTGAACTAGGACTCTGGAGACTAGCTCACAGATAGATGGTCACTGGCAGGGACATTTTATATTCAAATAGACTCATAGGAGCAGGTGTGATCCCAGGTGTTTTCCAGCTACATTTTTATATAATGCTGGGTTTATTTCCATTTTGAGATCCCTAAGCCTTTTATTTGTTGTTGTTTCCCAATAGAATATATTTTGTCTCCTTTTTATTTTCTTAAAATATAATCCATATTCATTGCTCAAAATTGAAACTATACAAATGAACAAAACAAAACAAAAAACACTCATAAAACCACCCAAATAGAATCATATTTGACATTGTAATGTATTTTTCCAGTCTTTTCCTTGCATAAATATTCAGTTTATGTTAAAACCTGGGAATATCTTTGCACAATATATTAAAAACATGCTTTTCCACCTCATTATAGCTCTCAGTTGTCTTTATGGCCATGAAATTGTCTTCTATGATATCATTTCCGAAGGTTACATGAATTCCCTTCTGGGACTCTTCCTCTAATCCAAAGTAGTGGTTCAGTGTTGGGGTGTTTTTTTTCTATTCTAAACAGTTTTGTGGTTAATGCCTTGTAACTAAGTCTTTGCACACACACTCTTGACTTTATACTATTTTGCTTCACTTCTATATAACAAACACAAAAAGTACATAAAACATTTTTACAGTTGAATAGTGGTTAAAGTAAACAGCAACGGCTGCATAACAATGAATGTCCTTAATGCTACGGAAGTGTACATTTAAAAATAGTCAAAATGGTAAATTTTGTTTTATGTATATTTTACCACAGGAACAATAACAAAAAAAAAAAAAGAAAAGAGTACATGTAATTACCACCCTGAACCAGAAGAATGTCACTGACTGAAGCCTATAAGCTCTTCCTCATCGAAACCCCTTCAGGCTCTTCTGTAGCTAATTTCCTTCTTTCTCCCTTAGTTTTACTGAATATGAATCGATACCATAAAAATATACATTTTTGAAACTTTAAAGGGGTAGAAACACATTTTGGGGTTTGTTTTATTTAGCTAAATAAATAATCTTTATCCATGTAGTTTGTGCATAACCATCGTATGACTACACCATAACTGATCCAATTTATTCAGAAAAGTCCTCTTATACTTTACCACAAATGGTCAGTAATAATCTAAGGGTACATGTGCACCCATTTCTCTCTCTCTCTCTCACACACACACACACACACACACACACACGCATACACACATATATGGGATTATATTGTTTGCAACAGATATGACAGCTACACTAAAATTAAATATGGATATAAATAGATATAACTAGAAACCTAAGAGACAAAATGGCCATAGCATATACCCACATGTCAATAGTCTCTCTAAATGTAAATGAACTGAACTTGATAGTCAAAAGGCACAGGGTGGGCAATTTTCTGTTTTCTCCAAAGACACATCTGAGCCCCAAAGATAAAGATGGATTCAAAGTAAATGGTTGGAAAACAATCTGACAATCCATTGGGATCCCCCAAAAAAGGCAGGGAGAGAATATATAAGATAAAAATAAATGCTCAGTTAACAAAAATGATACAGGGATGGACACTATATGATGAAAGGACCCATACATCAGGAAGATATAACACCCATCAGTATGTATGCACCAAGGGAAGAAGCACCAAAATATATGACATCTATTAATATACCTGCAAACAGACATTGTTCACAACATAATATTTTTGGGGAACTTATATACCCCACTTACTTTGGCACCCCCCCTTACATCAGTGTACAGATTAACCAGACAGAAAAGCAATAAGGAAACAATAGTCTAAAATGAGGGATTAGGCCAGATGGGCCTACTAGATATTTTTAGGACACTATACTTCCCCAAACCTGATTACAAATTCTCAATTGCACATGGAACATTTTCCAGGATAGACCACATGTTGGGTTACAAAGCGAGTGTCAATAAATTCATGAAGATTGAAATCATATGAAACATCTCTGAACTCAGTGTTATTAAACTGGTAGTCAACCTAATAGAGAGCATGAGAAACCTCTATTATGAGGAGATTGAACAACACACTATGGAATCATAATTGGGTTAGTGAGAAAATCTAAAAAGAAATAAAGTACTTGAAGTCTCCTAAAAATGACAATATGATTTACCAGAACCTATGGGATGCAACAAAAGTACTTAGAGGGAAATATATAGCAAAAACAGGTCTACTTTAAGAAAGAAGAAAGAGTTCAAATAGTCTAACATTACACCTTAAGAAACTAGAAAAAGGCAAAAATGAAACCAAAACCAGCGTGAGGAAGGAAATAATGGAAATAAGTAGAATAGAAGTAAGACAGTTCAAATGACCAATGAAACTAAAAGCTGGTTCTCTAAAAAAATAGCAAACCTCTAGTTAGACTTATTAAAGAAAAAAAGGGAGAAGTTACTATAGATATCTCAGAAAATACAGAGATTCCTAAGAGAGTACTATGAATGTCTTTATGTAACATGTTGGAAAATCTTGAAGAAATGGTCAAATCCTTAGAAATATATGACCGTCCAAGACTGAATCAGGAAGAAACACCAGAGCAAACCTACTACAAACAAGGAAACTGAAACCTCCAAAAAACAAAATCCCAGGAATAGGTAGGTTTTGCTAGTAAATTCTACCAAACCTGTCCTCACATTCTTCCAAAAATTACAGAAGGGGGGGGCACTCCCAAGCACATTTTAGGAGGCGAACATTACTCTGATACCAAAAGCAGGTAGAAAAAAAGGCCAGTATACCTGATGAACACAAAGGTAAAAATCCTCAAGAAAATCTTAGCAAACTGAATTAAACAATACTAAGAATCAAATGGGAATTTCTGAAAAGATGGAAAGATGCTTCAACATAAGCAAATTAATGAAACTCTTCATATCAACAAAAGGAAAGTAAAAAATTATGTATTATCCATAGATTCATAAAATGCATTTGACAAGATTCAATATCCATTAGTGATTAAAAGTCTTAATAAAATGGGGAAGAAGGAATACTCCCCAACATAATAAAGACTACATATGCCAAGTCCACAACCAACATCATAATCAATGCTAAGAAACTTAAATATTTTCCTTTAAGATCAGGCTTATGACAGGGAAGTCCACTCTCACCACTGCTGTTCAATATGATGTTGGAGTTTCTAGCAAGAGCAATTATTCAAGAGAAATATTTAGAAGTTATCCAAATTGGAAAAGAAAAAAAAATAAAACCATCGCTATTTGCAGATGACCTAATAGTATACACAGACAGCGCTAAAGTCTCCACTATACAACTATTAATAAAAATAAATCAGTAAAGTGTCAAGCTACAAAATGAATCTACAAAAGTCTGTTGCATTCCCGTATGCAAATAATTAACCAGGAGAAAAAAAACCTGAAGTTTAACAAAGAACATGAAAGACCTACTTAGTGTAATAGCTTAAGACATTGTTAAAAAAAAAATCGAAGACAGGAAATAGAAAGCTCTTCCATGCTCATGGATTAGGAGAATTTACATTGTAACTTAACAAAAAATAATACAATTGAGAAAAAAATCAAAAAAAAGAATCCAAGTCTACTTTGTATAAACAGTTGATGTATCAAGTTCTCTCCTCTCCTGATGTATGCCTGAGACTAAACTTCTTTAATCTTTTATTGAGGGGACGGTACCCTGGGGCAGTTAAATTTCTCCCAACACTGCAGGCATCACAACCTGAGAAGTCGTGATCTCACTTGATGACTCACTGACTCACTTGCCACATCCTGAAACCTGCTGATGGTGCCATCTTTTCACACAAAAGCACTCAGAACACACTGCATTGGCAATGAGATGAGTCTCCCTGGTTGCCCCCTCATCTGTGCGACCTCACAATGATTGCATTGGAAGGATTCTGACAGCAACTTCCTGCACTCCTATGGTGCCCAACAAGTGGAGGATGACTCATGCCTCTAACAGTGAAGTTAATGTTTCTTTTCAATGCTTACATTCATCACTCTTTCCCATATTTTTTGATCTTCCACCAAATTTATGAATAAATTGGAATATATCACTATAAGATTTATAAGCATTTAGTTCCTGTTACGGTGGATTCTAGTGGAAAGATTATAACTTAATATCTACCAGATACTCTATTCTGTGTGTGTGTGTGTGTGTGTATGCTGTATGCTGTAACACCTATATGGACAATACTTGGTCCCAAATTTACCAGTGTTTCTCCCTTTGAGACGTGAATCTATGACTCCTCACTTTGAAAATGTGTAAGCAGGAAGCTGTGGAAGAAATGGTGCTGTGACTCTTTTCAAGCCCAGACCTTAATTGACATGCAGCTTCTACTTCCTGGCTCTCGGAACACTCATTCAGGGAGAAACTGGGCTGCCGTATAAATAATTCAACAACCCTGTGACCACTATGCTATGAGGAAGTTCATGTTAGACACAAGAACAGAAAACTTCCACCCAGCCATTCTCACCATCCCAACTAAGGACCAAGCATGCAAGAAAAGAAGCCATCAGATGATCCAGTCTCAACTGCCCTCTGTCCATGGCAAATGACATAAGAATTATAGGAAGAGATAGCAGCCTATTTATGAATAAGGATGTATTCAATTTTGGTCATGTTTTGAATGCTGTGGGATAGAGAGCACAGATATTCAAAGTTTAAAGTGAACAGGACTGCAGCTACAGACCTGAAAATCCTGAGGTTGCATACTACTGACCTCTGACACACAACTGGATATGGCCCAGTCCTGTGGGTAGTAGTTGCTTCCCATGGGTAGAGGTCACACTCTTGGGGGGCATAAGAGAATCATACCATGGAGAAGAGGGAATATGCACCATACAACTTGAATGAACCCCTCTCACATCAGGTCATTCTAATGTGTCTCCAAGGATGAGCACCAACTATGTCTCTTCCCTGAGCTCACACACAAAAAGTAAAACTCAAAAATACCATTTTAAAATATACTGTTGTTCAGTGATTGGTGTGGTATTTTGTGTAGACACTTTCACCATCCAAGTTAGTTATCAACTTATTTCTTCCACTCTGCTTTATGACCTATGAACACCTCCATCCCTGGTGGTTGGTCACAGTGATGATCACATTTCCTTTAACTTTTACTCATCATTCACCTTGCTCCAGCCACCCTGACTTTTTAATCTATTCTTTCAACTTGTCAAGCTCTTTCCCACTTGGAGGCACTGGCATGTAATATTTCTTCTGCTTAAGGTTTTTGCTCAGATCTTCCTGTAGCTTTGCCCTCCCCCAAATCCAGGTGTCACCTTCTCATATAGGCTACGTCTATGTTACTACAGTAGCACTCTATTTTATCTTTTTTATAGCACCTATTCATACCTATTTTTTCAATATGGGTAATACTGCTAGCCCCACTTGGGAAAATTGTTGAATTTCTAATTATGGTTCCAAATGAGTACACAGATTTCCAGTAAATAAACATTGGTTGAATGTATGATCATCTTGATGCAGGAGAAGGGGACCGAGGGAGGAGGGAGGGGAAGGGTCAGTGAGCCTGTGTCTTACAGGACCACCCTCCAGCATGCCCAAATCACATGCATTAGAAAGTGACCCTCAGCTTCAGCTCCATATTGGAACCATCTAGGGTACCACTGATGCAAAAGATTCTGATATACTTTGTTGGAGTGTGGCCCAGGCATCAAAGCTTTTCAGTGTTCCCCAGGTAATTATTATGGGCATTTCAATTGAGAATCATTCATTAGGTGTTACTAAAACTGAAGTTATCTATTCCTGAGCCTCTGGTGACTCCTTTGTTAAGTAAATTCTGAGACTCTAATTCTAGAGCCTCCCTACCCATGAGAAGCCACTACTACCCACAGGAGTGTGCTATATCCAGTGGTGTGTCAAAAGTCCATAGAATGCACCCTCAAGCTTTTTGGGTCTATAGCTTCAGTCCACTTCATTCACTTTAAACTTTGAACATCTGTGTTCTCTCTCACATAGCACTCAAAACATCACTAAGGATGTCCCCAAAATACATCCTTGGTCTAAAGAAAGATCTGCCTGTGTATATTTACCTTAAAGGTCAAATTGCCATTGACTGGTGGGAATGTTTTGGTTTATAAGAAAAGATACATGGAACTTTTGTTAGAAGACAAACTAAGGATGGCACATGAGCCAAATTCAGAACTTTCCACATTAGTCTCTTTCTTGGTCATTGCATATTAAAGTAGCGTACGAAAGGAACTTAACAGTCCTACTGGGAACAGGAACAAGTTTTGACATTTTGAAGGTCATTTCTCTATTCCTAAGGGAAGAATATAAGTAAACAGCCAAATTCATTCCCTAAGCCCATTTCTAGGGTACCATGAGTAAGGTACCAATGGTATTGATGAATACCATGGAGCATGATGTTGGCTGAGGGGGAAAAAAAGGCAGCAGAACCTTCTTTTCAAAGGAAATTAAACTGTAATTCCAGTTTCTAAAACTGATCAAAGTAGAGCAGTTCTGTTTGATGTAGAATTTGTAGCCTGGAGGCCAGTTTAGTCCAGGCTGCCTCACACAATCCCTACCCCCAGGTGGCCCTGGAGGACTGAAGTCTAGGGCTCTGCCAAACTTAACTTGAAAAATACTCTTCCAGATGATGCCTTTTTGAATCAAAATTATAGATCTCTCCTGGTTAAGAAAATCTACCATAAGAAAAATTAATAACAAGTAGATATGGAGTGCTGTTGTTTCTTTGGTGTAGATATTGAGCATGTGCCAAGATTAACAAGGGGAGCCCCTTGCTGGAAACACTTCAGGAAATAAGGATGAACTGGGACTTTGGTAAAATGCGAATTATGATTTGGTGACTCTTGGGTGAAACCCAAATGTGCATTTCTGATAAGCTGCCAAATACTACCAATGTTTTGATTTCCAGAGTTTTAAATCACAATTCTTACATCAGAATCTCTCAAGAAACTTATTAAAAGTGCGGATCTTAGGGTCCTACTCAGGATTTCTTAGATCAACCTCTCTGATTTAGGAGATAGAACTTTGTCTTTGTTTTTAAGGAGGCCCCACTTTTCCTGATAATTTGCTCAGTTTGAAAACTGCTTGTTCATCTGTCTACCTACCTAACTTAGCCTTCATGAATTCAGGAAGAAAGTCTGAAATGCAACAAATGAACAGGGTATAGGAGCATGTGGAAACCCTTGAACCCAATCTTACGCTGTTATTATTAGAAAACTGAGATTCCAAAGGGTGATCAATTCTGCCACATGCCCATTGCCGACTGGGAGCAGAGCAGAGCAGATGGCAGAAAGGCAGTACCCGGCTCTCCAACCCTCAGTTTCCCTATGGCCTTCCTTTTCATTGCTTCTCTGTCAGTGCTGCTTCATGAGGCCAGAGTCAGAACCTCTTGTCTTCTGCTGTCTTCTCAAAGCCTATCCCCATGCTTGGCACAGTGAATGCGCTAAGTGAATATTATTATTGTGTATTCCTGTTAGGCTTGTTCCTAATAAATTACCTTCAGAACTTACTAAATACTCTCCATTATAAAAAAACAAACAAACAAACACTCTCATTCCTAAATAAAATACCATTGTTCTCATAAGAGTCTGAATATAGTAGATATTAAGAACATGGATTTTGAGAAGTAGAGGCAATGGCCCTAGAATTTATCCCTGAATCTAACATCTAGCAAATGTGTAGTCTTGGGAATATTGCTCAACTGCTCTGAACATCTGTTGCCTCTGTGAATTGGAGACATCAGTAGACCCTCTATCACAGGGTTTTATGAATATTCAGTTGTCAGTGCATATGAAATAAACATGGTACCTGGTACACAGTAAGTGTTAACTCCAGAAATCGTCTTCTGGATAACACAAGCAAGATAATGATTCTCTCAGTCACATTGGGAGTCCAGCATTAGAAGCCCTTTCCCAACTGCCAATCTATAAGAATTGAAAATAGATCACCTCTGAAATGATCATGTGTAACACAATGACTGTAGAATTGAAGAAAACCAACTTGAATTTGTACATCTTCTAAGTACCACCTCTCTATAGCACGAGGTTTGTCACCCTTGTGTAATAAAGTGACCACTGAGATACTGAGGAACCAAGATACTGGAGTGGGTTGCTCCCAATAGACAGGATGGCAGGAGGGGTGTGTGGGCTGAATTCTCTGAGAGTATTCTCTCCACTGGGTTCGGATATTGACAATCCAGCATGGAGATTGCTGGAAATGTGTGGTGCAGAAGCTTTGAGCAGTGTGTTTAATTCTTTACTCAAATTGTGCAGGAAGACTATTTTTAGCCTGATTACCTAATGGAGGAATGTGAGCTGGAGTGCATGCTGCAAGAGTTCACTAGGGGAACAAGGCCGTGTGGTTATTACTCTCTGAAAGTGTTTTAATTTTTTCTCACATGTTGCACGTTTGCAGAATAGTTCTGATGTCCCAGCATTCTGCTGCATTGTTCTGTGTGTAGAATTCTATTTGTTGAGCAAATATCCTGACTCTATAGAGAATTATGAAATAATAGCACCGTAGAGCAATATGAAGGTTACATTAAAGAGACTTGGTAGTTGAGGAAAGAGTGATGAATATTCTAAGTCGATGTGACTTCCCCTTTGCTTCAGTAATGAGTTCATTTAGAAGTAATAGAAACAAACTCAAACTGCCTTAGTCAAAAAAGGGAATTTCGTCACTCTTGTAACTCTGAAGTCCAGGACATCCTTGCTTGGACTCTTGTCGAGCCTTAATAAGTAATCCAGCAAAGTCACCTCCCTTTACTTGCTTCACCCCCTCTGGCTTGTTTTTTCCTCAGGCGCAGCTCCCCTTGGGTAACTCCAGCAGCCCTGGGCTCACATCCTACCAAAATGATTTTTCAGACAGAAAGTGACTTTCCAAAATGTTTCATTTAAAACTGACAATTCCCAATTCTGGGTCTGAACTGGATTCCAATCAGCGAGGGATGGTATCAGTAGCACCTGAGAAGAATGGACTAATGCCATGTATTGGAAATGGAATGGACAGGGAGACTTCCCTCATCAAACTGAGGTGTTGAAATCAAGAGATATTATATTATTGCAGGAAAATGGGCGAGTAAAAAATGTCCTTCTATCATTTTCCTCTTGTATGGATTTTGTTTTCCATTCCTTCTTTATGCCCAGTTTTCCTAGAATGAAATTCTAAATTTATTCTTAGAATAAATGGGATTCCACTGATGACAACATTGTCATCTGCCAAAAAGATATCTGACCCTTGCCCACAAATGTTCACCTGGCAAGCCCAATTTTTTCTGTCTGTACCACCCGAACCTCAGGGAGGCCTTGGTTCTTGCTATTGACCATCCCTCCCCACATGAATATTTCTTAGAATTTTCTCTCTCTCACACTGGCACCCATTTGCCTCTTCAACATCCACAAAAGCTTGTCACTTTTGTCATTTCATAATCATGGAAAGGACAGGGTCTACAATTACAGGCAGACAAGAAGAGCTGCTTCTAACATTTCTGGGAAACATGTAGAACAATTTTGCCACCATAGGTCACATCTCTGGCAAGCTTCAGAATGTGCCCACAGTTCATCTTAGTTCACCAGAGCAGGTACCGCAGGCATGATTTGCTTGGATCCAATTTGCAAGTTGCATTAGAGAGATAATTAGATATGAATTTGAAAATGAGAATTTCTGCCTTTGTACAGAGTAATTTGCTTTATTAAACAAGAAGTGACATGACATGCGTTATGTATTTAGCATGTTAAGGTTCACAGTAAATCAGATAGTGGAAACACTCCAATATTGACTAATGCTCAATGTATAGCTAAATGTTACCAAGTTTAGAAAGGGCCTCAGACATTAAAAAGGGACATTTTAATAAAATGTACTTATTCCTTAAGCATCATAACATTTATGGACTGTGTGTTAAGTGTGAGGCATGGGGCAGAATCCACTCACCCCTCCAGACTTTGTATAAGAAAGGTATGATTTTTATTCCCGTTTTAAAGTGAAGGAAACAGGAACTGTGAGATTAACTCACTTACTCTTGGACAGACCCCTGGAGTTTGAGGGAACTTTAAGTCATTGGAGCATAGAATCCCCAAATCTGACATAGTATGCAGCCTGATGTCATCAGTTTGTTTATTCAGAAAATATCCTTGGCTATCTGAGAGGTTTTTTCCTTTGTTTCTAGGACAGTTACAGGTTCACAGCAAAATTGAGAGAAAGGTACAGGAAGTTTCTCTGTATTCTCTGCCCCCACACATGCACAATTTTCCCATTATCAACATTTCCCATCAGAGTGGTACATTTGTTAAAATGAATCTATATTGACACATCATAATCAACCAAAGTCCACAGTTTACTTTAGAATTCACTCTTGTACATTGAGAGAATATCTAATGACACAAATCCATCATTATGGTGGCATACAGAGTATTTTCACTGCCCTAAAAATCCTCCATCTTCTTTTTTCATCCATCTTCTGCTCCCCACTATCCCTGGCAACCACTGAAACTTTTATTTATCATTTTTTCCTTTTTCTAGAATGTCATGGAGTTGGAAATTTTCAGCATGTAGCCTTCTCAGATAGGTTTCTTTCACCTAGTAACATGCATTTAAATTTCTTCCATGTTTTTTCATGGCTTGATAGTCCTTTTAA